>NC_062565.1:30957431-31258764 GCF_022837055.1 Prionailurus viverrinus | reverse complement strand
GTAGGTTGCTTTGGGTGATATAGACATTTTAACAATGTTTGTTCTTCCAATCCATGAGCATGGAATGTTTTTCCATTTCTTTGTCTTCAATTTCTTTCATAAGCGTTCTATAGTTTTCAGAGTACAGATCTGATTTTACCTCTTTTGTTACGTTTATTTCTAGGTATCTTATTATTTTGGTGCAATTGCAAATGGGATTGATTCCTTGATTTCTTTTTCTGCTGCCTCATTATTGGTGAATAGAAATGCAACAGATTTTTACATATTGATTTTTATATCTTATAACATTGCTGAATTTATGACTCATGCTACCTCTTAAAATGGATTTAGAATCTGGATTTAACCCTAGAGATTATCAGAAAGAAAAAAAAACAGAGATAAATGATCGTGAGAAAAGTTTTTAAATTGATAGTTAAAATAATCTTTCTATACTGCAAAAAGGAATACAATGAAAGCTGACATGGTGATAGAGGTTTGCAAGGGAGATAAAATGTTGAAATACAGTGAAGAAGATGAAGAAGGAACTTTAGTAACCTTTAACTGGTAACCAGTCTCCTTCAAGGCTGTGACCCTTGGCATGGTTAAGAGTGTTTAAAAAAAATTTTCATTAAAAAAACTAACTTTTTGGGGCGCCTGGGTGGCGCAGTCGGTTAAGCGTCCGACTTCAGCCAGGTCACGATCTCGCGGTCTGTGAGTTCGAGCCCCGCGTCAGGCTCTGGGCTGATGGCTCAGAGCCTGGAGCCTGTTTCCGATTCTGTGTCTCCCTCTCTCTCTGCCCCTCCCCCGTTCATGCTCTGTCTCTCTCTGTCCCAAAAATAAATAAACGTTGAAAAAAAAAAAATTAAAAAAAAAAAAAAAACTAACTTTTACTCATATAATCCACCAAACAGGTCTTCCAAAAAATTCTACCTACTTACATTATTAAAGTGTAGCTAATATTGAATGAATAAGGGATAGCATATTTATATAAGATTTAATGTTTCCCAATAGTCCTTTTCCAATATTCCAAGTAGATTTTCAATAGGAACTGAGTGCATAATTTTAAAAACTAATAATGTATTTTATTTTCTTTTTTAGTAATTGGTCCAGTATCAGCTGGTAAGTTCTAATTGTCTTTCTCCGTTTCCTCTGGTCCTCTGTAACATCTGGGTTGCTTTATTCGCACTGATACTTTTGACACCTGGCCACTCTGAACCTGGAGAGTTAGATTATATTCCATCTCTTCTCCTCCATACTTTCTAATATTCCTTTAATTTACAAATTATTTGGGGGTAATGGGTGGTATAACAAAGTCCCAGAGAAGGGCAAGAACAAAGAAAAAAAGTTGTTCAGCTGGTTACACTATTAAGTTACAGAAGAGGAACAAAGGGAAACAATGTTCATAAAATATGTTGGGGTCAGATCACAGGAAAGACCACGGAAATAGCACAGTAAGAAATTTATATTTCAATCTGAAACTTTATGGTCACAAAACAAAATCCAAAAGATAAAAAGTGGAAAACATATAATGAGAAGATAATGAATGTAAGTGAGAGTTTTAGGAGGGACAGACTGCACATGGAAACAAAGAAAACACTAACTAGAATAGAGTTGAACACAAAAAAGAAAGGCCTTTTCTTTGTCTTCTTCATAAAGTACCTAAATCTGAACCACCACTGCTGTTCAGAGAAAAAGGGTAAAGAGCAGTACTTCGAAAGCCTTTTCTGACTTCTCCTTGAAAGAATCTCTTGGGACTTGCTATTCATACCATTCAGGCAAACTATAAAAATTTGTGTTTCCATAAAAAAAAAACCACAAACCTATTAGTCTAAATGTACCAATTAAAAAACAAAGACTAACAAAACTCTTATAAATAGAACCAAAGAAAAACCAAATAAATAGCTATTCCATGTTCATGAATGAATAGGAAGACTCAATATTGTCAAGATATCAATTCTTCACAACTTAATCTATAGATTCAGTGCAATGCCATCAAAATCCCAGCAAGATATTTTTTGGATATTGGCAAACTGATTGTAAAATTTATGTGAAAAATCCAAAGATGCAGAACAGCAATACAATGTTGAAGGAGAACAAAGTTGGAGGACTGATACTACTCTCCCTCAAGATTTACCTGATAAAGCTACAGTAATCCAGATAGTGTGGTACTGTTGAACACATAGACAACAGACAACAGTGGAACAGAACAGGCATCTCAGAAACAGTCCCACATAAATATAGTTAACTTAACTTTGACAAAGAAGCAAAGGCAATACTATGGAGCAAAGATATTCTTTTCAACAAATGATGTTAGGACAACTGGACATCCACTTAAAGAAAACAAATATCTTCTCCCATACCTTACACTCTTCACAAAAATTACCTCAAAATGGATCACAGACCTAAATGTAAAACTTAAAACTATAACACTCCTAGAAAATAACATCAGAGAAAAGCCAGATAACTTTGGGTATGGCAATGGCTTTTTAGATATAATACCAAAAGCATGACTCACGAAAGAAATAATTGATAAGCTATTACTCAATAAAATTAAGAACTTCTGAAGACAGACAATCTAATTTAAAAATGGGCAGAGGATTAACTAAATATTTTTCTAAAGAAGAGATACAGATGGCCAACAGATACATGAAAAGATGTTCAATGCCACTAATTATCAGGGAAACAAATCAAAACCACAATGAGATATCACCTTACACTTGTCAGAATGGCTAAAATCAAAACCACAAGAAATAACAAGTGTTGAGGATGTGGAAAAAAAGAAATCCTGCTGCACTATTGTAAATTGTTTTGAACCGTGAAAAACAGTATGGAGGTTCCTCAAAAAATTAAAAGAAATATCATGTGATCCAATAATCTACCCAAAGGAAACAAAACATTAACTTGAAAAGGTATATGCACCCCTATGTTTATCACAGAATCATTTACAATAGTCAAGATACAGAAGTAACCTAAGTGATGATCAATAGACAAATGAACAAGAAAAAGGTGATATACAGAGAGAATATTATACAGCCACAAAAAGGATGTAATCATGCCATGTGCAACACCACGGTTAAACCTAGAAGATACTATGTTGAGTACATAATTTTAAAAAATAACAATGTCAAGTAAGTCAAAGAAGACAAATACCATATTATTTCACTTATATGGAGATTCTAAAAAAACAGAACAAATGAATAAACAAACAAAAGCAGAATCAGGCCTATAAATACAGAGAACAAACTAATGGTTGCTAGAGAGAAGTGGGGCTGGGGGATGAAAAAAATGGGTGAAAGGGGTATGAGAGATATAGTCTTCCAGTTATGAAATGAATAAGTCACGGAGATAAAAGGTACAGCATAGGGAATACAATCAATGTTTCTGTAATAGCACTGTATGCTGATACAATTTAAAAAATACAATTTAAAAAAAAATACAATTTAAAAAAAAAATTACAAACTTCTGTTACCAAACAATCCACCAACCATGCTTCTTGGTATTTACCCAAAGAAGCTGAAAACCTATAACCACATGAAACCTACACACAGATGTTGACATCAACTTTATTCATAATTGGTAGAAACTTGGAAGCACCAAAAGGTCCTTCAGTAGGTACATGGATAAATAAACTGTGGTACATCTGGAAAATGGAATGTTATTCAGTGCTAAAAAGAAAAGAGCTATCAAGTATAAAAGACACAGCAAAAACTTAAATGCATATTACCAGGTAAAAGAAGCCAATCTGAAAAAGCTACATACTATATGATTCCAATTACATGACATTCTGAAAAGGCAAAACTACTAGGACAATAAAAAGATCAGTGGTTGCCAGGTGGAGTAGAGGAATAAGGATGGATAAAGAGGCAGAGCACAGATTATTTTCAGGGCGGTAACAATACTCTGTATGATATTATAATAATGTATACATGTTACTATATATTTATGCAAACACACAGAATGTACAACACCAAGAGTAAACCATAATGCAAACTATGGAGTTTGAATGATCACTATGTGTCAATATAGGTTGATTAATTGTGACAAATGTACCACTCTAGTGGGAGACAATAATGGGGAGGCTGTGCAATTGCATGTGGGCAGGGGGCATATGGGAAATCTCTATACCACCCTCTTAATATTGCTGTTAACCTAAAAGTGTTCTAAAAAAGTAATCGCTTTTAAAAAATTATCAGAGCAGATTTAAAAAACTGACCCAACTCAACCCTCAGAAAAATGAATAATCCAATTAAAAAATGGACAGAAAACATAGACATTTTTCCAAAGACATACAGATGGCCAACAGACACATGAAAAGATGGTCAACATCACTCATCGTCAGGGGAATGCAAATCAAAATCACAATGAGGTATCACCTCACACCTATCAGAATGGCTATAATCAACAACACAAGAAACAATAGATGTTGGCACAGATGTGGAGAAAGGGGAACCCTCTTGCACTGTTGGTGGGAATGCAAACTGGTGCAGCCACTCTGGAAAACTGTATGTTAAAGTTAAAAATTAATTTTTTTTTTTTTTTTGCTTTTTATTTTTTTATTTTTTTTTTAATTTTTTTTTTTTCTGAAATTTATTGACAAATTGGTTTCCATACAACACCCAGTGCTCATCCCAAAAGGTGCCCTCCTCAATACCCATCACCCACCCTCTCCTCCCTCCCAACCCCCATCAACCCTCAGTTTGTTCTCAGTTTTTAACAGTCTCTTATGCTTTGGCTCTCTCCCTTTCTAACCTCTTTTTTTTAAAAATTAATTTTAAATTAAAAACAGTTAAAAACAGAACTACCCTACAATCCAGCAATCACACTACTGGGTATTTATTCAAAGGATACAGAGACACTAATTCAAGTGGATATATGCACCTCTATGTTTATAGCAACACTATAATTATGGAAACAGCCCAAGTAACCATCAATTGATGAATGAATGCATAAAGAAGATATGTATGTTTACACACACACACACACACACACACACACACACACACACACACTGGAATATTACTCAACCATAAAAAAGAATGAAATCTTGCTACTTGCAAGGACATGGATGGAGCTAGTGTATTATGCTAAATGAAATAAGTCACAGAAAGACAAATACCATATGATTTCACTGATATGCAGAATTTAAGAAACAAAACAAATGAGCAAAGGGACAAAAAAAAGAGACAGAGGCAAACCAAGAAACAGATTTTTTAAAAAAATATTTACTTATGTTTGAGAGAGCACAAGCAGGGCAGGGGCAGAGAGAGAGAGGAGGACAGAAGATCCAAAGGAAGCTCTGCACTGACAGGCTAACAGCTAATGAGCCCAACGTGGGGCTGGAACTCACAAACCGTGAGATCATGACCTGAGCTGAAGTCAAATGCTCAACCGACTGAGCTACCCAGGTGCCCCCAAAATAGATTCTTAACTATAGAGAACAAACTGATGGTTACCAGAGGAGAAGTGGGTGGGGGCACTGGTTATATAGGTAATGGAGATTAAGGAGGGCACTTGGGGATTAAGGCACTTACATTACATTAAAACTTCTAAAAATAAGTAAAATAAATAAAATTTTAAAATTTAATAAAATAAATCAAAATTTAAAAATGACCCAGCTATATGCTATAAGAAACTCCAAATTTTACAATAAAGAGAAAATGACAGAAAATGTATACAATGGAAGCATTAATTTTTTTAAAAGCAAGAGTAGCTATATTAATATCACATAAAGTAGACCTCAGAGTAAAAATTTACCAGAAACAAGAAGGGATATTACATAATGATTTTAAAAAATCCAACAAGAAGACCTAGAAATCCCAAATGTGTATGCACAAAACAAGACAGCTTCAAAATATATGGAAGAAAAAACTGATAGAACTGAAAAGAGAAAGAGAAAAAACTCAGTTATAGCTGGGAAATTCAATACCCCATTCTCAGCAATTGATAAAACTACTATATAGAACATGAAAGAAGTGAGAGGATCAGCCATGTGGATATCTGGGTGGAGAATAATTTAGGCAGAGAGGACAAGGAGTAAACCAGTCTGGAGTAGGAATGTTTTTAGACTATTTGAGGGACAGCAAGAAAGCAAGGGTGGCTGGTACAGAATAAAATAATACAATGAAGATAAGCTATTAGTGAGTTATAGGGGACAGATCTTCCAGTATTTTCTTCTGAGAGGTGCTGTAATGGCTTTGACTGTGAATCAAGAAAGATGGAAAGTTATAAGTGAATCATAATCAGAGGGGTGACATGACTCTTAAAAGGATCCCTGTGGCTGCTATATTGGGACTCACTGGAAGGCAAGGGTGAAATCAAA
Organism: Prionailurus viverrinus; assembly: GCF_022837055.1. Lineage (NCBI taxonomy): Eukaryota > Metazoa > Chordata > Mammalia > Carnivora > Felidae > Prionailurus > Prionailurus viverrinus. The sequence continues at coordinate 31,252,466 of NC_062565.1, read as the reverse complement.
GCAATCAGAGAGATGAAAGTAACTTGGATCACAGTGAGAGTCATAAAGGTAATGAGTAGTAGCAGGTTCTTATATCATACTGAGGGATCTGCTGTCCTACTAAAGCACTGTATCCTGCTAGCAGTCTTGAATGGTACTTAGAACAAAGAATTAGGGAAATGGGAATACAGAACTGTGTTTCTAATCCAAAAACACTACCATTAACATACCTTCTTGTTTCGACTTTCAGAAATGCCTTAAGTACCTCGTAGTAAGTTCCTAATCTATTTCTAATACTTTAGTTTCTTTTAGGGCAGAGGTGGGCAAACTTTTCTGTAGAGGGACAGATAATAAATATTTTAAGCTTTACAAGCCATAAAGTTTCTGTCGTAACTACTCAACTCTGCTGCCATAGCACATAAGTAGTCATAGACAACATGTGAAAGAAAAAACATGGATGTGTCACAATAGAACATTATTTGTAGACAATGAAACTTGGATTTCATATAATTTTCTCATGTCACAAAATACCATTCTTATTTTTGCAACCATTTAAAAATGTAGATCCATCCTTAACCCATAAGACATACAAAAACAGGTAGCAAGCTGGATTTGTTCCATGGCAACCCCAGATCCTTGAGTTTAAATACATACTTTTATCCCTGATAAACATAATCTTGGGGTTTCTGTTTCTCACAATGTTATGCTTTTTTTTTAATTACTTTGTGCTAATATTAGATGTAACCAAGTAACATGAACATAAGAGATACACACACATACCAGTACCTGGCAAAAAAGTACCTTAACGATTTCATAAATAGTGTCACCATACATCATCTAAGCAAGACCATTATGCATCCCCTATTTTATAAATTTTAATTGTGCAACTCTAGACAAAATTGCTAATGATTAATTAAAAGTAAAGGCAATTTGGGGAACCTGGGTGGCTCAGTAGGTTAAGTGTCTGACTCTTGATTTTGGCTCAGGGCATGATATCATGGTTTGTGAGTACAAGCCCCGTGTAGGGTTCTGCACCATCAGTGTGAAGCTTGCTTGGGATTCTCTTTCCCTCTCTCTCTGCCCCTCCCCTGCTCATTCTTGCTCTCTCCCTCTCTCAAAAGAAATAAACTTAAAAAAAAAAGTAAAGGCAATTAAAGTAGCTAATCACAGTGACATCTGCATCAGGTCAGTTATTCCTTTTTCCCTTCCCCTTAGATTTACAACTAATTAGACATCCACAATGAACCTGAACTTCCTCTGGACAGTATAACAATATCCAGGAGTTTCTACCCATCTGTACCTCCAAAAGTGGGCAGATAGGACCTCAGTGGGGACAGTGGATCCAAAAGAGTCCATGAGCCTGCCCCACCGTCACTCCCCACAATCAAGAATAAGGGAACCAGGAGAATACAAAACAGGGCACATACCCACAGCCAATAGGGAATTTTTTGAGGTCAATTTTACCTCACCAGGGAATCTAGCACACCATCATAGTGGGATAGAGACAAGGCATGGGAAATGGAGGAAATCACCAAACTGGCCCCACTCCCTAGGGTGTCTGCAAGGCACTGGGCTTTCAGTAGTATCAGAAGCAAATTCTGCACAGGAGATGGAAAGCAAAAGTAGTGATTGACCATCTGGCTACTCCAGTTGTGTGGGCTGCACCTAGAGGAAGGACCTCTATGACTGGGGAAATATCACAGAGCACTTGAAAGAATGCATTTCCTGCTCTCTGCTTTTAGATTTAAGCAGGAGGTCTGCCCGTGGACTGCTGGTAGTGCCTTGCCTCACTAAGGATCCCCCTACTGGGCTAGCAGCAGGCACCCTCCAAAGTATCTATCCCTGTCCATTCCCACCCACCCACCTTCCCCATGAGGCCCCAGGTGCTAATCACAGCTGCTCCCACTCTGTTGACAGTTCTTTGTATGTGCTGCCAAGTGCAGCCCTGAGGAGAAACACCACCTTCTGGAATACAAAAGAAAGATTTTCTAATTGCCTGACCCCTGAATTGCAAGAAACAAAGTTACCATAAATTCGTAACTAAAGAAGGTGTCTGCTACTTCAAATGTGAACACAAAAACACATATTGTCAAATACTATGAAAAATCAAGGAAATAAGTATCATTTTAAAAAATGATAATTCTCTAGCAAACAAACTATAAGGCATGGAATATTGTGTTTTAGCTGATAAAAGAATTCAAAATAGCTGTTATGATGAAATTCAATGAGTTACAAGAAAACTCAGAAAGGCAATTCACTAAATTCATAAATAAAATTATTGAAGAGAATGAATTCTTTACCTAAGGAATTGAAATTGTTTTTAAAAAACAAATTCTGAAGCTGAAGAATTCATAAGTGAAATGAAGATGCAATAGAGCTTAAGTAACAGGGCAGACCAGATGGAAGAAGGAATAGATGACTTAGAGAACAGGAATAGAGAAATATTTTAGTTACAAGAAAATAAAGGAGAAGAGAAGGAGAAGGAAATACAGTTTATTTAAAGAAATATTAGCTGAGAACTTCCAAACCTTGAGAAGGAACTGGACATACAAGTCCACAAAGCTAACAGAACACCCTATTACCTCAAAGCAAAAAGACCTCCAAGACACATGACAGTGGAACTGTCAAAATCAATGATAAAAAAAAGAATCTTAAAGTCAGGCAGAGAGTGGAAAAAAAGTAACCCCCATTAGGCTATCAGCAGATTTCTTGGCAGAAACTCTATAGGCCAGGATAGAATGAAATGATCTATTCAAAATATTGAAAGTTAAAAATTGCCAGCCATTTTACCTGGCAAAGTTATTTTTCAGACATGATGGCGAAATAAAGGCTCTTCCAGAAAAACAAAAGCTTAAGGACTTCCCAGCACTAGATCTGCCTTGCAAGAAATACTGAAAGGAGTCCTTCATCTGAAGTGAAAAGACACTAAACAGCAACATAAAAACATATGAAAGTACACAACACCCTGGGAAAGGTGAGAAATAAACAGAATTAAAAGATGGTAATGCTATATTAGAATGGTGTGTTAAGCACTTAACTATAACGTAAAGGTTAAAGGAAAAATGTATTAAAAATAACTAAGCTACTTCAATTTGTTAATGAATTTATTAGTAGAAAGAGCTAAATTGTGACATCAAAAATATAACAGAACAGAATAAAGCCTTTATAGGCAAATGAAAATAAGTTGTCATTAGTATAAAGTGGATTATTGTATCTATGAGATGCTTTATGTAAGCCTCATGGTAACCACAAAGCAAAAGTCTAGAGATTTACAAAAAATAAAAAAGGGGAGATTGAGCATGTCACCATTGTAAATCACCAATTTACAAAAGTAAGCAGAAACAGATGGAAAAAAGCAATGGAGATACAAAAACAAAAAAACAAACAAACAAAAAACAATAAGATGGCAGTAAGTCCTTACATGTCAATAATTGCTCTAAATGTAAATGGATCAAATTCACCAATCAAAAGGCATAAAGTGGCTAAATAGATACAAAAACTAAACCCAACCATATGTTGCCCACAGGAGACTCATTTCTGCTCTAAAGACACACATAGGCTCAAATTGAAGAGTTGCAAAGAGATATTCCATGCAAATGGTAACCAAAAGAAAATGGAAATAGCTATGTTTATATCACACAAAAGAGACTTTAAGCCCAAAACAGTAACAAAGACAAATAAAGTCATTATATAATGACAAAGGGGTCAATACATCAAGAAAATATAACAATCTTAAATATATACACTGCCAACACTTAAGTGCCTAAATATGTTAAGCAAATACTAGGAGATCTGAAGGGAAAAATAGACAACAATACCACAAAAGTAGGGTATTTCAATACCCCACTGTCAGCAATGGATAGATCATGCAAAAAAGAAATCAACAAGAAAACACTGAAATTGAACCCTACTTTAGATTAAACAGATTTAGAAAAAATATATAGAATATTCTATCCAACAAAAGCAGAATACACAGTCTTCACAACTGCTCATGGAACATTCTCACAAAATAAATCTTGGCAAATTTTGGAAGACTGAAATAATAACCAACAATGTTTTCTTTTTTTATATATATATGAAATTTATTGACAAATTGGTTTCCATACAACACCCAGTGCTCATCCCAAAAGGTGCCCTCCTCAATACCCATCACCTGCCCTCCCCTCCCTCCCACCCCCCATCAACCCTCAGTTTGTTCTCAGTTTTTAACAGTCTCTTATGCTTTGGCTCTCTCCCACTCTAACCTCTTTTTTTTTTTCCTTCCCCTCCCCCATGGGTTCCTGTTAAGTTTCTCAGGATCCACATAAGAGTGAAACCATATGGTATCTGTCTTTCTCTGTATGGCTTATTTCACTTAGCATCACACTCTCCAGTTCCATCCACGTTGCTACAAAAGACCATATTTCATTTTTTCTCATTGCCACGTAGTACTCCATTGTGTATATAAACCACAATTTCTTTATCCATTCATCAGTTGATGGACATTTAGGCTCTTTCCATAATTTGGCTATTGTTGAGAGTGCTGCTATGAACATTGGGGTACAAGTGGCCCTATGCATCAGTACTCCTGTATCCCTTGGATAAATTCCTAGCAGTGCTACTGCTGGGTAATAGGGTAGGTCTATTTTTAATTTTCTGAGGAACCTCCACACTGCTTTCCAGAGCGGCTGCACCAATTTGCATTCCCACCAACAGTGCAAGAGGGTTCCCGTTTCTCCACATCCTCTCCAGCATCTATAGTCTCCTGATTTGTTCATTTTGGCCACTCTGACTCGCGTGAGGTGATACCTGAGTGTGGTTTTGATTTGTATTTCCCTGATAAGGAGCGACGCTGAACATCTTTTCATGTGCCTGTTGGCCATCTGGATGTCTTCTTTAGAGAAGTGTCTATTCATGTTTTCTGCCCATTTCTTCACTGGGTTATTTGTTTTTCGGGTGTGGAGTTTGGTGAGCTCTTTATAGATTTTGGATACTAGCCCTTTGTCCGATATGTCATTTGTGAATATCTTTTCCCATTCCGTTGGTTGCCTTTTAGTTTTGTTGGTTGTTTCCTTTGCTGTGCAGAAGCTTTTTATCTTCATAAGGTCCCAGTAATTCACTTTTGCTTTTAATTCCCTTGCCTTTGGGGATGTGTCGAGTAAGAGATTGCTACGGCTGAGGTCAGAGAGGTCTTTTCCTGCTTTCTCCTCTAAGGTTTTGATGGTTTCCTGTCTCACATTTAGGTCCTTTATCCATTTTGAGTTTATTTTTGTGAATGGTGTGAGAAAGTGGTCTAGTTTCAACCTTCTGCATGTTGCTGTCCAGTTCTCCCAGCACCATTTGTTAAAGAGGCTGTCTTTTTTCCATTGGATGTTCTTTCCTGCTTTGTCAAAGATGAGTTGGCCATACGTTTGTGGGTCTAGTTCTGGGGTTTCTATTCTATTCCATTGGTCTGTGTGTCTGTTTTTGTGCCACCAACAATGTTTTCTGATATAAATGGTATGAAACCAAAAATCAACAATAAAAGGAAAGCTGTAAAATCTACAACTCTGGAAACTAAATTCACTTCTGAACTACCAACAGGTTGAAGAAGAAGTCAAAGGGGAAATTTAAAGAATTGTCTGAAAACATGTCAAAACTTATGGGATATGGCAAAAGCAGTTCTGAGAAAAAAATTATAGAATAAATGCATATATTAAGAAATTAGAAAGACCTCAAATAAACAAACTAACTTTATACCACAAAAAACTAGAAAAAGAACTAATTAAGCCCAAACTTAGCAGAAGGAAGAAAATAATAAAGATCAGAGTGGAAATAAATGAAATAGAGACCAGAAAAACATAGCACCAACAAAACTAAGAGATGTTTTTTTGAAAAGGTTAAAAAAATTGACAAACCAGGGGCACCTAGGTGGCTCATTCGGTTAAGCATCTGACTTCAGCTCAGGTCATGATCTCACCACGCAAGAGTTCAAGCCCTGCATCAGGCTCTGTGCTGATAGCTCAGAGCCTGGAGCCCACTTCAGATTCTGTGTCTCCCTCCCTCTCTGCCCCTTCCCCACTCACACTGTCTTTCTCTCTGAAAAATAAATAAACATTAAAAAAAATTTGACAAACCTTTAGCTAGATTAAGAAAAAAGAAAACTCAAAAAAATAAAACTAAAAATTAAACAGGAGACATTACAATGAATACTATTGAAATATATAGGATCATAAGAGACTACAATGAACAATTATATGCCAACAAATTATATAATCTAAATAAAATGAAAAAAAAATCCTAGAAGCACGGAAAGAAATACGAAGAAAAAAAAAATCTGAACAGACTAATGACAAGTACAGAGACTGAATCAGGCATCAAAAACCTCACAATACAGAAAACCATGACCAAATGATTTCACCAGTAAATTCTACCAAATATTTAAAGAATCAATGCCAATCCCTCACAAACTCTTCCCAAAATTTGAAGAGGAAGGAACACTTTGGACCATTCTATGAGACCAGCATTACCCTCATAACAAAGCCAGGTAACACTACTACAAGAAAAGATCATCAATATCCCTAATAAATATACATGCAAAAATTCTAAACAAAATATTAGCAAATTGAATTTAAGAACACACTAAAATGATTATATACCATGACCAAGTGAGATTTTACGTGGAATGCATGTCAGATTCCAAACACATAAATCAATAAATTTAATACATCACTTTCATAGAAAGATAAAAATCACATGATCATCTCAATACATGCAGAAAAAGCACTTGACAAAACACAATTTCATTTCATGATAAAAACACTGCACAAATTGGATATACAAAGAATATACCTCAACATAATGAAGGCTACATATGACAAATCCACAGCTAAGATTATACTGAACAGTGAAAAACTTGAAGCTTTTCCTCTAAGATCAGAAACAAGACAATGATGCCTACTCTCACCATTCTCATTCAATAATAGTACTAGAAGCTGTGGCTAGATCAATTAGGCCAAAGAAATAAAGGCATCCAAACTGCAAAGGAACAAGTAATACTGTCACCATTTGCAGATGATATGATTTAATATATAGAAAATCCCAAAGACTAAAGCCAAAAATTGTTGGAACTAATCAACCATTTCAGTAAAGCTGCAGGATATAAAATCAGCATGCATTATTTCTACACACAAATAATGAAATATCTAAAAGTAATAAAAAAAACTATCCCATTCACAACACATCAAAAACAATAAAATACCTGGGGCGCCTGGGTGGCGCAGTCGGTTAAGTGTCCGACTTCAGCCAGGTCACGATCTCGCGGTCCGTGAGTTCGAGCCCCGTGTCGGGCTCTGGGCTGATGGCTCAGAGCCTGGAGCCTGTTTCCAATTCTGTGTCTCCCTCTCTCTCTGCCCCTCCCCCGTTCATGCTCTGTCTCTCTCTGTCCCCCAAAAAATAAATAAACGTTGAAAAAAAAATTAAAAAAAAAAAAACAACAATAAAATACCTAGGAATAAATTTAACCAAGGAAGTGAAAACTACAGGATTTAGCTGAAAGAAATCCAAACAGATACAAATGAAAAAATATCCTATGTCATGGATTGGAAGAATTAATACTGTTAAAATGCTCATACTACCCAAAGCCATACATAGATTCAATGTAAGACCCACTTAAATACAAACAGCACTAAAGAAATAGACAAAACAGTCCTAAAATTTGTATGGAACCACAGAAAAACCTGAATAGCCAAAGCAATCTGGGGGGAAGGTAGAGGGGGAGTGGAGGTATCATACTTCCTTAATTTAAACTATATTATAAATAGTAATAGTAATAAAAACTGTACATGAATGTAGACACATAACCAACAGAACAGAGAGGCCAGAATTAAACCCCCACATATAAAGTCAACTAATACTCAAGGAGCCAAAAACAATAGAAAAAGAATAGTCTCTTTAACAATGGTGCTGGGAAAACAAGATAAATACATGCAGAACAACAATAATAGTAGGAGATTTTAACACCCCACTTACATCCAAAGACAGATTATGTAACCAGAAAATCAACAAGGAAACAGGGCTTTGAATGACACACTGGACCAGATAGATTTAACAAATACATTCATGGCATGCCTGAGTGGCTCAGTTGGTTAAGTGTCCGACTTAGGCTCAGGTCATGATCTCACGGTTCGTGAGTTCGAGCCCCATGTCAGGCTCTGGGCTGACAGCTCAGAGCCTGGAGCCCACTTCAGATTCCGTGTCAACCACAAGAAAAATCTTGAAAGACCACAAATAGCTAGAGGCCAAATAATATGCTACTACACAATGAATGGGTCCACCAGAAAATAAAAGAAAATTTTAGAAGTACATGGAAACAAATGAAAGTGAAAACACAATTGTCCAAAACCTTTGGGATCTGGCAAAAGTGGTTACAAGAAGGAAGTTACTTCAAGAAACAAGAAAAATCTCAAATAAACAAAGTAAACTTACATCTAAAGCAGCAAGAAAAAAAAAACATCGAACAAAACTCCAAAGCAGCAGAAGGAAGGAAATTATAAAGATTACAACAGAAATAAATGACATAGAAACTAAAAAAAAAAAAAAAAAAAAATAGATCAATGAAACCAGGAGCTGGTTCTTTGAAAATAAAATCAGTAAGATTGATAAACCTCTGGCCATACTTATCAACAAAAAAGAGAAAGGACTCAAATAAATAAAATCACAAAGAAGAGAGGAGAAATAACCAACACCACAGAAATATAATCATAAGAGAATATTAAGAAAAACTATATGCCAAACTATATGCCAACAATTGGACAAACTAGAAGAAATGGATATAAATACCTAGAAACATATAACCTACCTAAACTGAAAGAAGAAATAGAATATCTGAACAGACTAATATCCAGCAACAAAAATGAATCAGTAATTAAAAAAAAATAATAACAACAAACGAAAGCCCAGGGCCAGATGGCTTCTCAGGCAAATGCTACTAAACATTTAAAGAAGATATATATTCTTCTCAAAATATTCCAAAAAAACAGAAAAGGAAGGAAAAATTCCAAATTCATTCAATGAGGCCAGCATTACCAAAACCAGTTAAGGACACCATGAAAAAAAGAGAACTACAGACCAATATCTCTGATAAGCATAGATGCAAAATTCCTCAACAAAATACTAGCAAACCAAATCCAAATCCATTAATAAAATCCAAATCCATTAATAAAATCACTCACCATGACCAAGTGGGATTTATTCCTGGGCTGCAAGGGTGGTCCAATATTTGCAAATAAATCAGTGTGATACATCACATCAATAAGAGAAAGCGTAAGAACCATATGACCATTTCAATAGACACAGAAAGAGCATTTGACAAAGTACATCCATTCACGATAAAACAAACCTCAACAAGGTAAGTTTAGAGGAAATATACCTCAACATAATAAAGGGCATATATGAAAAACCCACAGCTAACATCATCCTCAATGGGGAAAAACTGAGAGCTTTTCCCCTAAGGTCAGGAACAAAATAAGGATGTCCACTCTCACTACTTTCATTCAACACACTACTGGAAGTCCTAGCCACAGCAATCAGACAATACAAAGAAATAAAAGACATCCAAATTGGTAAGGAAGAAGTAACACTTTCACTATTTTCAGATGACATGATACGATATATAGAAAACCCTAAATATTCCACTAAAAAAAACTACTAACTGAAAAATGAATTAAGTAACATCACAGGATACAAAATCAATGTACAGAAATGTGTTGCATTTCTCTAGACTGGGATAATGAAGAAGCAGAAAGAGAAATTAAGAGGGCAATCCCATTTACAATTGCACCCAAAATAATAAGATACCTAGGAATACATCTAACCAAAGAGGTGAAAGACCTCTATTCTGAAAACAATAAAACACTGATGAAAGAAATTGAAGATAAAACAAATGGAAAGACATTCCATGCTCATGAATTAGAAGAGTAAACATTGTTAAACTATCTATACTTCTCAAAGCAATCTATACATTTAATGCAACCTCCATCAAAATACCAACAGCATTTTTCACAGGGCTAGAATAAACAGTCCTAAAAACTGTACAGAACCACACAAGACACTGAATAGCCAAAGAAATCTTGAAGAACCAAAGCTGGAGGCTTCGTTTCACAATTCTGGACTTCAACTTATATTACAAAGTTGTAGTCATCAAAATAGTATGGTACTGGCACAAAAACAGAAAGATAGATCAATAGAACAGAACAGAAAACCCAGAAATGAACCCACAATTATCATCTTTGACAAAAGCAGAAAAGATCATCCAATGGAAAAAAAGACCGTCTCTTCAACAGAAAGTGTTGGGAAAAACTGGACAGCTACATGCAAAAGAATGAACCTGGATCACATTCTTATACCATACACAAAATAAATTCAAACTGGATCGAATTCCTAAATGTGAGACCCGAAACCATACAAATCCTAGAAGAGAACACAGGCAATAACTTCTTTGACATCAGTTGTAGCAACATTTTTCTAGATACACCTTCTGAGTCAAGGGAACCAAAGTAAATATAAACTATTGTAACGAAATCAAAATAAAAAGCCGCTACACAGCAAAGGAAACAAGCAACAAAACTAAAAGGCAACCTACAGAATGGGAGAAGATATTTACAAATGATATATCTGATAAAGGGTTAGTGTCAAAAACATATAAAGAACTTATAAAATTCAAGGATCAAAAAACAAATACTCCAATTAAAAATGGGCAGAAGACATGAATAGACATTTTTTCCAAAGAAGACATCCAGATGGTCAACATATTCGTGAAGAGATTTTCATCATCACTCATCATCAGGGAAATGCAAATCAAAACTACAATGAGATATCACCTCTCACCTGTCAGAATGGCTAAAATCAACAACACAAGAAACAAAAGATGTTGATGAGGATGTGGAGAAAAAGGAGCACTCATGCACTGTTAGTGGAAAGGCAAACTGGTACAGCCACTGTGGAAAACAATATGGAGGTTACTCAGAAAGTTAAAAATAGAACTACTCTATGATCCAGCAATCTTGCTACTGGGTATTTACCTAAAGAATACAAAAACACTAATTCAACTGGATATATGCACCCCTATGTGTATAGCAGCATTATTTACAATAGCCCAATTATGGAAGTAACCCAAGTATCCATCAATTGATGAATGGGTAAAAGAAGAAGTGAGACTAGAAAGACAGATGATAGACAGAGATAGAGATACCTAGATAAAGACAAAGTGATATATATATATTGGAATGTTATTCAACCATAAAAAAGAATGAAATATTGCCATTTGCAACAATAACGGATGGAGCTGGAGAGTACAATCTTAAACAGAATAAGTCAGAGAAAGCTAAATACCATATGATTTCACTTATATGTGGAATTTAAGAAACAAAAGTGCAAAAGGGAAAAAAGAAAAGAGAGACAAACCAAGAAACAGACTTCATTACAGAGAACAAACTGATGCTTACCAGAGGGGAGGTTGGTGGGAAGATAGATTAACAGGTGATGGGAATTAAGGAATGCATTTGTCAGGATGACTTTCTGGTAATGTATGGAATTGCTGAATCACTATATTGTACACCTGGAATTAATATAACACTGTATATTAAGTAACTGGATGAAAAGTAAAAACTAAAAAAAACATAAAGAACAATTAAATTAAGCCCCTGTCTTACACCACTCACAAAAATTAACTTGAAATGGACCACTAATTTTAACACAGACCCTGATACCATAAAACTCCTAGAAAAAACTGTAGGGAAGAAGCTCCTCAGTGTTGGTCTTGGCATTGATTTTTCTAGACATGACACCAGAAGCACAAACAACAAAAACAAAAACCAACAAGTTGCACTACATCAAACCTAAAGGTTTCCACACATCAACCGAAAAAATTTTAAAAAGGAAAAGACCACCCATGGAATGGGAAAAACTTTTTGCAAACCATATATTAGATAATGCGTTAATATCTAAAATATATAAAGAACTCTTACAACTCCATAACAAAGAAGAATCTGATTGCAAAATTGGCAGAGGAACTGAATAGAAATTTTTCCAAAGACATCCAAGTGGCCAACAGACACATGAAAGAATGGTCAGCAACACTAATCATCAAGAGAAATGCAATCAAAACCACAATGAGATATCAAGTCACACCTGCCAGAATGGCTCTCATCAAGAACACAAGAGGTAAGTTTTGGCAAGGATACAGAGAAAAGGGAACCGTTGTATACTGTTAGCAGAAATGTAAATTGGCTCAACCACTATGGAAAACAACATGAAGGTTCATCAAAAAGTTGGCACATATTCTAGGCATATATCCAAAAGAAATGATAACAAGATATCAATAAATACATATACTCTCATATTTACTGCATCATTATTCACAGTAGCCAAGATATGGAAACAATCTAACTGCCCACACCAATGGATGAATGGATAAAGAACATGTGAGATACACACACACACACACACACACACACACACACACACTGCGACAGTATTTGACCATGAGAAAGGACATCTTTCCATTTGCAACATCATAGATGGACCTTGAGCATATTATGCTGAATAAATAAGTCTGACAGAAGACAAGCACTGTATGGCATCATTTATATGTGGAATCTAACATAGCCAAACTTATAACAGAAAGTAAAATGGCAGTTACCAGGGAATTGCCGGGGAGAGGGGGAAGGACGGGGTTGGACAGGTGTTGTTCAAAGGTACAAACTTGCAACACATAGTAAATAAGCCCTAGAAATCTAATGTATATTATAGTGAACATAGACAATAATATTGTATGATAATCATCAAGCTTGCTAAGAGACCACATCTTAATGATTCTAACCACAAGAAAGGATCATTATGTAATGTGACAGAGGTTCTAATTATTGCTATAATGGCAGTTATATTACTATATACAAATCCATCAAATTTACATGTTATACACTTTAAATTTGTACAATGTTATATGCCAAACATATTTTAATAAAAAATTTTTAAATAAAATAGCTAGTCACAAGATCTTTCTAAAACTACAATAGGCTAAAAGAAGGGGGAGGAGGGGCGCCTGGGTGGTGCAGTCGGTTAAGCATCCGACTTCAGCCAGGTCACGATCTCGCGGTCTGTGAGTTCGAGCTCCGCGTCGGGCTCTGGGCTGATGGCTCAGAGCCTGGAGCCTGTTTCCGATTCTGTGTCTCCCTCTCTCTCTGCCCCTCCCCCATTCATGCTCTGTCTCTCTCTGTCCCAAAAATAAATAAAACACATTGAAAAAAAATTAAAAAAAAAAAAAAGAAGGGGGGGGAGGATGGAGTTTCCCTATTAATTAAAAGGAACTTCATTGTTTACGACACAGATTCCATCCAGTGCAGAAGCTTGGGGGTTGGTGAAGAAGGAAAAGCCCAATATCTACTGATATTTTTTTCTTTGTCTCTTTCAGTGGACAGTTCTGGAAAAATCAGTAAGTTTGGGTCATTTCTTTGCTTTACCTATTTCTGTGTACAGAACCTTTGAGTTTTTGTTACTCAATTGTTTTGTATTTCAAGTTCTTTTACCTTAGAAGAGTCAATATTTTAAATAAGTGATTTTCTCATACTTTGATTTCCCCTTTTCTATCTCCCTTTTGGAACAAAATACAATGGTCTTGTATTGTATCTTGATTATTTACTACCAAAGATTATTAGGAGCATATATTCCCAGCTAGTTTACCACAAGGCATCTGTTTTCTTTGTGGTATCATCTGGCAATGGATAATTTTTACTAAAAAAAGAAATTCACCTAAAATTGACATATAAAGAATAAATGTCAGGACAAGATGGTGATTTTGATAAATAACCAACAATACACATTTATTTTCAAACTGATCTAAAAGAGAGTGGGTTAAAAAATGATTTGTGGGGGCGCCTGGGTGGCTCAGTCGGTTAAGCGTCCGACTTCAGCTCAGGTCACGATCTCGCGGTCCGTGAGTTCGAGCCCCGCGTCAGGCTCTGGGCTGATGGCTCAGAGCCTGGAGCCTGCTTCCGATTCTGTGTCTCCCTCTCTCTCTGCCCCTCCCCCGTTCATGCTCTGTCTCTCTCTGTCTCAAAAATAAATTTAAAAAAAATGATTTGTGACAGAACAATGAAAGTAGAAAATGCAGTCATTTGAATTTTGATAAAATAGATATTCCCTACCTAAGTATTCAATGAATACTCTGTGAAGTAGGATATGGAGCCTTTGCACTCCTGAGGGTGACACAGAGGGTATTTTACAATGCCTGGAGGTCCTGCTTCTGCATGCACCTATATAGGGTATTCTTGGAAGTAGGGTTTTCCTTGAGTTAGAAAATTCACACTGATTGATTAATCTTTTGTGTTTTATTTTTTAGCACTAACTCCTATGGGTAAGTTCTTTATTCTCAACTGTGAAATTTTACATTGTTTATAGGTATTTTTTGGACTTGCTGTTTCTACTCCCAAAATAGAGACTTGTGTTTCTAAGGTTATTTTAAATGTTCCCATCCTCGAGAATCTTCCAATATTTTAAATTACTACTTTTAGAGATACTGCTGCAGAGGAGATGAAGTTCATAGAAAAGGATGCCATAATCTCTGGCCATCTTCTAGGCTCTGAAAAACAATCTCCTTTCTGACTCCCAGCAAAATATAATGAAAGAAAGATTGGTTCCTAAATTCTGTTGAGTTCTTTGCTGGTAATTGAGAACTCTTTTTTAGTTATAAGTGAAGGCTCACTGAATCATACTAATAGAAAAAGTAGTTAAGAACAAAACTTTATTTTTTCTTGGCTTCTAAGTAACTTTACTTTTGAGGAATAGTAGGCATTGAGCACCTACTATATACTGTATACTCTGCTAGGCATTTTCAAAAACAGTATCTCATTTTTACCATAGCCTGCCTGGTAGCTATTGTTATTCCCCACTTTACAGATCAGTAAATTGGCTCAGACACTTGACCAGGATTAAGGAGTTGGTAAGAAGCAGTGTCAGGATCTAAATCTAGGACTTCCCATCTCCAAAGTACATACTCTTCCCACACCAACACATTGCCTTCTTTCTTTACTGAACCACAAATGCCTTTTTGGTGATTAGTCCTGAAACCATATCTATAAATAAAATGTTTGTTAATATAAAGGTACTTCCACTAGTGAAGCTATATAATTAAATGTACACAGAAGAATAATTTAAAAATAAAAGACACCCCATTTAAGTCAATGTTGGGCTTTTAACTGTCTTCTAAATTCAGATTTCTTATTAGGATTGTGTAATGCCTCAGCTCTTCAAGACAATCATATGAAACAGAATAATGATTCTTAAAACTCTGTAAATATACAATCATAAGAAGCAAGTAAAACTTAAATTTAATAAGATACAGTCCAAGAATCTCAAACACTGTAAATACCGACAAACACAAAATATGCCTTTATATTTAGTCTTTCTTCTTTTTCAGTTCACACTAGAAGGAGAATGGGTTTGTGAGTGGCAGTGGGGAGTTGGAGGAGGTGAAGTTAAAAGGGACAATTGTTTTCTTTGGATTTATAGTACAAGAAACAATATGCATTCAAGCAATCATGACATATCTACATCCTTCATATGCCCTCCCCACATGGGGAAGGTGATAAGTGTATGTTTTCCTTACAAAACGAAAGAGGGCTTTGAGAAGGGATCATAGGCCAAGTCCCTCCCTGGAGGTGAATTCATTTTTAATGAATATGCTTTTTTTTTAATTGCCAGAACAAAAATCAGTTCAATCTTTTAAAATGCTTTCTTGTAAAAGATATATTCTTGTTGACAATATTTCAAACATATTCTTCTCAATTGATATTTTTAGCAAAAAGTGATTAAGCCTTAATTCATTGTTCAAAAAAGATTTAAGACAGAACAGTGCATCAAACTTCACCACCCTCTCAAGTTAAGTCTCTTTATTTCTCACCTCCACAATCAGCTAATTAAGTATATGATTTTTTTTAATGCTAATTCATGGCCTGAGATCTATAATGAGTCATCTCCTTAATGCTGAACAGATCTTTATGGTCTAGACAGCTCCCTGACAGCCAGTGGATTAAGAACCTAATAGGATTAGTTTTGTTGTTTCCTTTGTTGTACAGAAGCTTTTGATCTTGAGTTTAAATAAAAATAATAACCGACTTCGGCCAGGTCACGATCTCGCAGTCCGTGAGTTCCGGCCCCGCGTCAGGCTCTGGGCTGATGACTCGGAGCCTGGAGCCTGTTTCCGATTCTGTGTCTCCCTCTCTCTCTGCCCCTCCCCCGTTCATGCTCTGTCTCTCTCTGTCCCAAAAATAAATAAAAACGTTGAAAAAAAAATTAAAAAAAAAAAAATTTAATGTTTGTTTATTTTTGAGAGAGAAAGACAGAGTGTGAGTGGGGGAGGGGCAGAGACAGAGGGAGACACACAATCTGATGCAGGCTCCAGGCCCTGAGCTGTCAGCATGGAACCCCACACGGGGCTTGAACCCACAAACTGTGAGATCATGACCTGAGCTGAAGTTGGATGCTTAACCGACTGAGCCACCCAGGCGCCCCTAAAATAAAAGTTTTTTAAAAGAACCCAATAGGATTAGTTTCCTAATAAAGCCCATAGTCTAGTTGCTGCATTATTTTAAGTATTGCATAATTAGAATTATTACTATGATCGCTAATTCATCTTTCAGCTTTAACAAAAATTAATCCAGTTTAAAATCTTTAAGCAGCCTGAATACAATACAATGACCTCCAAGGTCTTGATTAAATCTTTCCCTTAAAATTAGAATTTTGCTGTACAGGTTACTATCTGCAGTAAATGGACTTTGAGCCAGGACTTACAAATATTTATACTATGGAGATTATGAGATCCAAAAGGAAAAAAAGATGTATGCACTATCTAAAAATTTAAAAGAAGGGAGAGAAGAACTTAGAATTTGGTGGACTAATGATTTGTGGCTTACTTCTGCAATGCTATTAAGTTCAAGATGGAAAATATACAGCAAAAACACTAAACCAAGGATATGAAGATACTATTAGAAATGACTAGAAGTACTTTTCAGTTTAGTGGGAAAAAGAATAAAATTCTTTAAAATTCTGTAAAATTAGGAAAAGTGTAGCTAGAATAGACATTGATTGTTTCATCAAGCCCTAGAATATTTACCTTTGATTAACAAAATCCAAACAATTTAGGAGATAAAGTTTGCTTAAAATGAGTCCTGCAGTAATATACACAGTACGAAACGTGAAACAAATACTCCCAAGAGATGGTATAAAACTAAAAATATTCCCATATTTGAAAAAACCCAGCTTGTTTAGGAGTACATTCCACAGAATTTGTCAGGTTGGAAGCATCAGTGGAAACACATACTCTTCTCCACACCACACACCACACCCCCCTCCCCTCAAAAATAAGTAGCCACTGGTGGTACTGTCAGGTATCAGAATATTTTGAACTCTTTCTCAGTACAAAAATGCTTAGCATATATTACCACTGATTTTCATTAGTAAATTGGAAATGAGTTTGTCTAGAATAAAATGTCGGTACCCATAGCTTATTAAATAAGCACTAGGGAGGAAAAAATACACAAAAGTTTCAGAAAGCATTATTGCAAGATTCTTACTGTTTTTATTTTGGTGCCAGAAGTTGAAAATATCAAACAGAAAGCACTAAACTGCAGCATCCCGTCTGATTTCTAGTTACCTTATTACCTAATGTAGGAATGTCTCACTTTTTACAACTTGTTATTCAGTTGTGTGTGGATCAGTATTTCAGACATCAAACCCTAAACATACCAAAAGGCTTTCTCTGTTAAAAAAAAAAAAAGACAATTTTTAAGTAAGAAATCTTCCGGTAATGCAATTTACCATTCCACTAAAGTATTTGGTTGGAACTAAGAATGCCTTATCTTGATAGATCAGAGAGAGTTTTTGCCTGTATTATCTCATTTGGTAGTAGTAATAGCCAATACTTACTGCACTACTCACCATGTTCCATGCACTGTACTGAGTGCTTTACTTAGATAATATTATTTAATCCTCATAACACTTCGGTGAAGTAGCTACTTCTATTGCTCCCTTTTGCAGATAAGAAAGTAAAGTTTGCCCAAGTTAGTTAGGTATGAAGCCAGGATTTGAAGCAGTCTGTCTGTAAAAGCCATGCTCCTTAAACATTTGTCTAGAATCTTTAAATTACTCTACAAAGTGGGCAGAGCAGTAAGTCTTTAGGGAGTAACTGATTACGTTAGGGAGTAGCCCAAATAAACCTAGCTGGCAAGAATACTAAACCCAAGTGTTCTGATTCAGCTTTTAAATTCAGTATCCTTTCTACTACATTAAATATTTAAATAGGTTTTCTTAAGGCAAGGCATCCCATTGCTTCACAGCAAGAACCCACAGAATTCTTCTTAGTAGCATAGATAATTTTTTTTTCTTAATCCGGGGAACCAAATCACTAAAAAAAAGAAGAAAAAAAAAAGCAGAAGCTAACAAATTCAAGTTTATTAGATCTCACAGAAATTGAGAAACAGCAGAGCTAACTTACCTATACTTGGAAAAAGGAACCAGAAACTCGTGAGTTTGCAGGTATCATAAGAAGCAGTCTAAAGTATCGGTTAAGACTGAACTCTGGAGTCTGACTCTTCAGGCTCAAATCCCAGCTCCACCACTTACTAACTCTATGACCATATTCACATTCATTTAAGCTTTTTGTACCTCAAGTTTCTTCATCTGTAAAATGGGGATAATAAAATGCCCTATATGGTTGTTGTGAGGATTAAATGAGTTAATAGTTCATATAAAATGCTCAGAACACTGAGTGCCTGATGTACGGTGAGCACCCAATAATTATCAGCTAGTACTATTATTACTTTTGAATAATGAGATATCCTTATACTCAATATGCAACGCATATTTAGAGGGTTTTTTCTATTTTAAGAAGCAATTATTGCTTATTTCCAAACTTTTTTCTACAAATAAATTCCATTTCTTTTCAGAATACATTCTCCTCTAGCTATTAAGCATTAATCATTAGCCATAATATACTGAACAAATGCCAGCCAGTTCATTTATAGTACATTTTAGCTCTTCTTTGATTAATATTCCAGTTTATTGAAGAGAGTCTGGCATATTACCAATACTTACACAATTTTAAGTGCAGAGTTCCACCATTTTCTCCTTTCAGGAAATCTCAAGTTATCTGCGGTTTGTCATCTTTAAGACAAAAAATAAAGAAACGAATATCAGGGGGAAAGTAGGAATAAAGAGAAAGTACCTGATATCTGAAATGTGCAATTTTGTTGTGTGCTCAGTTATATTTCCAGGTTACACGGATGCACAAGTTGCAAAAAAATCAGATTTCAAGGCCCAGATTCTAAAAAATGAAGGCACTACAAAGACTGAGAACATCCAAGAAGAAAACAAGAAAACATTAAAGAAGAAAATCTTATTTACAGATTCTGATGAATCCTTGACC
Source organism: Prionailurus viverrinus (assembly GCF_022837055.1). Taxonomy (NCBI): domain Eukaryota; kingdom Metazoa; phylum Chordata; class Mammalia; order Carnivora; family Felidae; genus Prionailurus; species Prionailurus viverrinus. Next base: position 31,233,049 of record NC_062565.1, on the reverse strand, counting down.
TTAACGCACAAAACAGAGTCAAAAAGCAAAGCAAAAGGCATTGAGTTGGAGGACGGTGAGATAGGTATGGAGGTTGAGAAAAAGGAAAGTGACAATAGGATGCTGGGAGAAGAAGACCAAATAAAGGGGCGTGACATAGGAATACCAATAGGAGAAGAAGCCCAAGTAAAGAGAAGTGAATCCAGAATACCACAAGAACAGGAAGCCCAAGTAAAGATGAATGACACTGGGATACCACAGGGACAGGGGTTTCAAATAAAGCAGAGTGAGTTAAGAACACAAGAAGGACAGGGGTCTCAAGTAGAGAAGAGTGAGTCTGAAATACCACAAACACAGGGCTCCCAAATAGATAAGAGTGACACCAGAATACCACAAAGACAGGAGTCCCAAGTAAAGAAGAGTGAGTCTAGAATGCCACAAGCACAAGGGTCCCAAGTAAAAAAAGAGAGTTCTGAGAATAAAGGAAAGCAGGACAAAGACAAAGGAGATGCAAGGAAGAAGAAAGATACAGGAGAAAATGATACTATGAAGAAAAGTGATGAAGGAAAGCACAAAGTTAAAGGAAAGAAAGAATTAGAAGTCAAGGGTAAAAAAACAGAAGGTTCAGCAAGGGGCAAAGTCAACTGACTATTATGATTCCCATCCTCCAAATACAAGTCATAACCCAGTTATTGCCTAAATGGATCATAATTACAGAATCCCTTTAATTTATACATCCACAGAGTGTCTACTGTAGTTCTTTCACCATTTTTAGTCCTCTCAGCCACAAATCTCAGCTTCCAATTGTTTGTTTTCTAAGTTGATAATTATGACTTAATCAAGAAAGACTGGATACTTTCTGAAATAAACATTTTGACTAAAGAAATGTATAATTTTCCTTGACAACTATTACATTAATTCAGCCTAACCAATCAACCAACCAGGGCTTCTCATAAAACATTTTTTTAATTTTTTTTTTTAATTTTTTTTTATTAACATTTATTTATTTTTGAGACAGAGAGAGACAGAGCATGAACAGGGGAGGGACAGAGAGAGAGGGAGACACAGAATGTGAAACGGGCTCCAGGCTCTGAGCTGTCAGCACAAAGCCCGACGCGGGACTCGAACTCACGGACTGTGAGATCATGACCTGAGCCGAAGTCGGACGCCCAACCGACTGAGCCAGCCAGGCACCCCAAAACATTTTGATTAAAGAAATGTATAATCTCCTTTGACAACTACTACATTAACTTAGTGATAGACTAACCAATCAATGCTCCTGATGGTAGGCTGAATGTTCATGAGCACTCTTCCAGCAGTAATGGGCACATAAAAATATAAGCCAAGCTCCTTTGCAATCAAGTAGGGTTTAACACATACAGTGATACAATATATGTATACATGACAATTTTTTAAAAGTAAAATCTGAGTGTCGAAATGTAGTTTAGATGGATAGTATAATACAAGTTAGCAACCTGTTGGAATGAGAAGATTAAGGGGATAAAAGCTTCATGGAGAAAGGAACGGCGGTATATATGTCTCAAAAGATGGATAAGATGTTGCTACACTGAGTGAGGTAGGAAGAGTCCAAAAAAAGGCAAAGGGATTCAAAACTGCCACACCACACTCTAGGAGAAGTAGGCAATTATGAGATGTAGGCTCATGAGAAGCATTCTAGAGTACTATTTTGAAAAGGAGGGTTAGAGAAGATACTGAAGAATATGAAAAACAAACCAGGAATTTATATTTTACTCATCAGGCAACTGGAAGCCTTCTAGGGTATTTGGGAAGTACAGTTAGGTGAATAAGGTTGCATTACCAATGTGTTAATCTTGTGATTGCACAAAATACACTGAAGAGGAGCAATGCCATAGGTAGCAAATCTAGTAAAGAGGTGTTTGGAGTAATAAGTGATGGAAACAGAATAAATAGAAGGGGTAGATATGAACTGTTTTTCAAAGAAGAAATCATTACCTCATGATGACTAACCAAATATGAGCAAGGAAAAGAAATAAAAACAACTGATGGCTCCCTAACTCTTGAAACTGGACGAGAGAAAATCAATAACTAGGACCTAGTGTGTGGCACAGGGAGGGAAAAACAAATTGCTGAGTTTAAGGGAACAAACTAACACTTGTCATTTGATAGGGGGTCTGAAGTCAATCCAGTAGAGATAATTTGAAGCCACAGAGTAAATGAGTTCCCCAAAAAAGAAAGTACAAAGCTAGCAAAAGCACAGGTCCAAGAACTGGGCCTGTTAGATATAATAGGTTGAAGAAAAAAATTAAGGTATGGGAAGATGTAAGGAATACCTGTAGAACAAATGTTCTGATAATTAAAGAAGATGAGAATTTAGAGAAAGGGTGTTTAAAGGATAGCCAAGATTTCAAGGACAGAAAGGACAGAAAAAGACCACTGTGGCTGCTATCTGGAGGTGACTGATGAACTTCCAAAGAGAGGCAACCAGGGGAAGGAATGGAAGAAGGCAGAAAATAGAAACACAAGCAAGTAGCTGCAGGATATGCCTTTCAATAAAACCAATTTTAGTCTGCTTTTTAAGTATTGCTTTCAGGAATTTCATCTTTATAGTACTCTATTCTGTGCTAGTTGGCCCATAGTCTGAATATTACATTGAGTTCTGTCAGAGGATGTGGATCAAGTACAGGGCCTTCAGGAGAGAAGGGCTATGATGCAAAGGGATTCAAATCCTTTCAAGTGAGCAGTTTTACCTAGTGCAGAAAACACAGAAGAACACAATGAGAATTATCTTCATATACTAGATTATGATTATAGATTAGATTAGAATTTTTGTATGGCTCCCAAGAAAATAAGGAAATAAGAATGGAAGAAATAAGAAATTAAGGAAATAAGAAAATAAGGAAAATAAGAGTAGAAGGATCCAAGTAACAGATCTGTATCTCAGTATAAGGGCAAGTGGGATGCCTAAAAGTGCTGGAGGGAGAGCTTAAGATTGCAATAATCACTGGGTGGAAATGCTGCAAGGAGATTTTTAGGAATCAGCTGGGTAGTTGGAGCAGGTAATCTTTATGGTTCCTTTAAAATATAAGCCCATAATTCAAAGTATAAAATTCTTTTGGACTAACTAGATGTCTTCCAACGAACCTTTCACACTAATATGCTAGGATTCTTTAAAGAGGTTTCCTCCTCTCTCTCTCTCTCTCTCTCTCTCTCTCTCTCTCTCTCACACACACACACACACACACACACACAAAGAGAAATCAGACTTTAGTCCCTGCTGCCCAAAGTATAAAACATTTCATAAATATACCTAACCACAAGCTAAAGAAAGCAGTTCCATAACTTCTAGCACAATCCAAACCACTACATGGATCTCTACTGTGTGCCCAGAGTCCTGCCACAGGTCTAGAAGCCTAAGTCAATTTTAGAAGTCACAAAACCCTGAGGCCTTTGATGGACCACATAGATTTAGCAAAACTGAACTGAAAAAAAAAGGAGGGGAGAGACGGGAGGACAAATATGAACATGAGATTTTTATATTGTAAATTACTTCTATGTCTCTGGAATATACACGTTACAGATTTTATCAGTATTAGTTGACATATCTCTTACATATATTATGCTGTTACCAGGGGAAAATGTGACCAGAAGGCTTTTCATATAGTTGAAAATATTTAGGTTTTCATGATCCTATATAATTTTCTACAGCTCTCTCTGGTCCATCTGGCAGCAAGCCATTAGGTTTGAGAGCTGTAACAAAAGCAGCTTTTCTCAGATTTCTGCTAAAAAGCACAGATCCTATCAAGGCAACTACTGAAAAGCAGTTAAGACTTTAGCGAACATGCTTAGCTGACTGCATATCTGAATGTATACCCCACTGAGCAAAGGATTCAGAAGACATGGATCCATTGAATCTTCCCTGTATCTTCTCCATAACATCTAACTTGCAGTCAAAACATTTTCATTCCCACCAAGTCTTGAAGGCAAATAAGTCACATAATAGGAAACACCAACTATGATAACCATATATGCTATTCTCTAAAGGCCACCAAAAAGCAGGCCAGTTAAAAACAATTGCTAAATTTCCCTTAAAGAAACAGGCATGGAAATCTTAAAGGATCCCAGAAAAAGGAAGGGGAGCTATCAAAACAATACCATGTTTACCAAAATAATGCAAGTACTAGGAAAATGAATAAATATATGCAATTTTCAGAAATTTGGATATAAAGATAGTCAAGTGGGACTTAAAAAAATCAACAGTAAATTTTGTTTCACACATAAGCTAATATAAACATCACCTCCCCTGTTCACAGATGCCCTGTTTAGATCTTAAAAGTTCTCGGGGCGCCTGGGTGGCGCAGTGGGTTAAGCGTCCGACTTCAGCCAGGTCACGATCTCACGGTCCGTGAGTTCGAGCCCCGCGTCAGGCTCTGGGCTGATGGCTCGGAGCCTGGAGCCTGTTTCCGATTCTGTGTCTCCCTCTCTCTCTGCCCCTCCCCCGTTCATGCTCTGTCTCTCTCTGTCCCAAAAATAAATAAACGTTGGAAAAAATAAAAATAAAAAAAAGTTCTCATCACAAGGAAAAAATCTTTAACTATCTGAGATGACAGATGTTAACTAAACTTATTCTTGTGATCATTTCACAATATGTACATATATCATTAGGTTGTACACCTTAAACGTACATAATATTGTATGACAGTTACATCTCCACAAAACTGGGGGGAGGGCAAAGGAATCAAGTCTTACACCTCAAATATGTGCAGTTTTTATTGTCAGTTTTACCTGAATAAAGACAGAAAGAAAAAAGAATGAATGGAAGTCTTACCATAAGTCATTTTATGTGTGGGAAAAAGCATATGAAAAGCAGGAAAATGACCTTAGAGATAACAAAGCTGAATAAGAAATGCCAAGATAGGGGTGCCTGGGTGGCTGAGTCCATTGGGTGTCCAACTGTTGATTTCGGCTCATGTTCGTGGGAGCAAGCCCTTGGTTAGGCTCTGCACTAACAACATGGAGCCTGCCTAGGATTCTCTCTCCCTCTCTCTCTCCCCCACTCCCCTGCTCACACATGCTCTCTCTCAAAATAAAACAAACATTTAAAAACACCATAAAATTAGTCATAATTATATTTAATTACACTTAAATACATTTAATTATATTTATTTTGACTTATTCATATATTTACTAATCTATTTGCTCACTATTTCTCCTTGTATCTTAATCCTTGCTTTGTGGATTGATTTCCTTCTTCTAGACATGCATCCTTTATGTTTTTTATCCAGGTCTATGAATAATAAACTCCTTGGACTTTTTATGAAAAATTTTTCAACTTCACTTTCATTATCAAATAATATCTTTGCTGACTAAGGAATTCTGGGTTGGCAATTTATTTTCTCCAAGCTAACTGAAGTTACTATCCATTGCCTTTGGCCTTTGTGTTTGCTCTTTACAAGTCTTCTAAATACCCAGTTTGGAAGTTACTTTGGCATTTTCTGACTGCTGACATTTAGAATTTTCTCTTTGTTTCGGTGTTCCAGTTTCACTACTATGTATCTAGTACATTCTCATTATTCCTGCTTTGAAATTACTCATCTGAAACCTTCAGAGTCATGTCTTTTGTCAATTTTGAAAAATTCTTGGACATCATCTCTTTGAACTTTTGTTTTCCTCCATGCTATCTACATTCTCCTTCTGGAACCCATATTAAATGGATTTTGGACCTTCTCATTCAAATCTCTTTCTGTTAACCTTGCTCTCATATTTTAAAACTCTCTCCGTAATGAAATATAGGTCCTTTCCTCAGGTCTGCCTTCCAGTTCATTATTTTTCTCTTCAGTATCTATGTTCTGAACAGCTCACTGGGTTTTTAGTCACTTAGTAACATTTATCATTTCTAGAAGTCCCATTTAATCCTCCTAATGGTTTATCCGTGTGTGTGTCTTGGACTTTTTTATGGTTTTTATTCTCTTAATTCTCTTCATGATTGTGCTATAGTAAATATTGGTAAACTTTTTCTGTAAATGGTTAGATTAAATAATTTTCAGCCTTGCAAGCCGTACACTCTCTATCTCAACTACTAAACTCTATAGTTATAATGCAAACGTAGCTATAGGCAACATATAAACCACTGGGCATGGCTGGATTTTGCCTGCGGTGGGCTGCATTTGACCCATGGGCCAGAGTTTGCCAACTCTTACTCTATTATCTCAAATTCATAAAGTACTGATCACCCTTTCCAATCCTAGTTTGCTGTCAGCAACTTTGTCAAATGCTATTTCTATATCCTATTGAGTACCATAAAAATTTCCTTTTATTTTGTTGATATTAAGAATTACGTTGATTGATATGATTTTTTTTTTAATTTTTTTTTCAACGTTTATTTATTTTTGGGACAGAGAGAGACAGAGCATGAACGGGGGAGGGGCAGAGAGAGAGGGAGACACAGAATTGGAAACAGGCTCCAGGCTCTGAGCCATCAGCCCAGAGCCCGACGCGGGGCTCGAACTCACGGACCGTGAGATCGTGACCTGGCTGAAGTCGGACGCTCAACCGACTGCGCCACCCAGGCGCCCCAATTGATATGATTTTTAAATGTCACACCAACTTTGTATGACTGGCTCATAGTGTAGTAAACTCTTCATGTATTGCTGGATTCAAAAATATTTTATTAAGGAATTTTCCATCTACGTTCATAAAGGGATATTGGTCTAGTTTACTTCTCTTATAATTAGTCTTTCTTTGGTGTTGGTAATGTTGACCTAGTAAAATTAGTAGGAAGATGTTCAGTCTTCTATTTTCTGATAAAGTTTTTATAGAATTGGTATTATTTCTTCTTCAAATATTTAACAGAATTCATAGTGAATCTATGTGGATCCAAAGTTTTCTTTGTTGGAAGGGAATGTTTTCAGTTGGGAATGCAATTTGAATCAGGACTACAGAAATACTCAAATTTGTGTCTTTCAAGGGACACATCCATTTCATTTTAGTTGTCAGGTTTATTGGCCTAAAGTTATTCATAATACCTCCCTATCTAAAGGATCTGTAGTGACTGCCCTTTTTCATTCCTGATATTGGTAACTGTGTCGTGTCTTTTCTCAATAATCTAACTCTAGAGGTTTATCAATTGAATTAATATTTTTAAATAGCTTTTGATTACATTAGTTTTGTTTCATTAATTTCTGCTCTTTTGTTAGTCCTTCTTTCTGCCTATTTTGGGTTTATTTACTAGTTTCATAAATTTGCTAGTTTCATAAATTTAAATCATTGGTTTTGACTTTATTCTTTGCTAAAGTAAAAAGTTAAGGTTATAAATGTCCCTCAGCACTGCTTTAGCTGCATACCAAATATTTTGATATGTTGTATTTTCATTTCTATTTAAAATATTTTTTAAATTTTCTTTATTAATTTATTTTTAATTTCTTCTTTAACTTATGGGTTCCCAGTATTTGGGGGTTTTTTTCCCAGATATATTTCTGTTATTGATTACTAACTTAAAACTGTTGTTACATTTACAACATACACACAATTTCAGTCTTCTTAAATTTACTGAGACTTGTTTTATGGCCAATCTTATATAGTCGATCTTAGTGAATGCACTTAGTGAATCTTAGTGTTAAGTGGATTTTCTATAAATGTCAATTAGGACTCAGTTGACTGATAACATTGTTCTTCTATATCCTTACTAATTTTCTGCCTATTTATCAATTAATGTTAGAGTGATGAAATACCCCATCTAAAATTTTAATTTGTTTATTTCTCCCTTTGATTTGCTAGTTTTGGGTATACACACATCTGGTATTGGTGTCTCTTCTTGATTTTTACCACTTTATCACTAGAAATTGTCCCTGTTTAACTCTGGTAATATTCCTTGTTGTGATTTCTACTTTGTTTGATATTAATGTAGCTACTCCAACTTTCTTATGATTAGTTTTTTCATGGTGTATCTTTTTCTGTCATTTTAATCTGTCTGTATCTTTATAATAAAGGATTACTTTCCTTAATGAGCATATAGTTAGTCTTACTTTTTTTTTTAACCTACAGTCTCTGTCTTTCAAATGGAGTGTTTATGCCATTCGTATATAATGTGATTATTGATATGCTGGGATCATGTCTACCATTTCAGTATTTGCTTTCTATTTACCCATCTGCTCTTTGGGCCTTTGTCCTCTTTTCCTGCTTCACTCCAGATTAATTGGGTACTACTTAATGTTTCCAGTGTGTCTCAACCATTTACCTACTATTAATCTTTTTCTTGGTGTATGCTACAGGATTTAATATATATGTGTGTGTATGTTTGTGTATTCATGTGTGTAAGTGTGTGTCTTTAATTTACTATGGTCTACCCTCTATGATATATCACTTTATATATAATGTAAGAACCTTAAATATATTTCCATTTCCCATTCCTATCTTTTGTGACATTTTTATTATATATTTCACTTCCACATGTATTTTATTTTATTTTTTAATTTATTTTTGGGACAGAGAGAGACAGAGCATGAACGGGGGAGGGGCAGAGAGAGAGGGAGACACAGAATCGGAAACAGGCTCCAGGCTCTGAGCCATCAGCCCAGAGCCTGATGCGGGGCTCAAACTCCCGGACCGCGAGATCGTGACCTGGCTGAAGTCGGATGCTTAACCGACTGTGCCACCCAGGCGCCCCTCCATATGTATTTTAAACCGCATGATACATTATTACTATTTTGTTAGTCAATTATTTTATTTAAAAAATTTTAAGAGAAAACAAGATATAGATATAGAGAGAGATATGTATACACACACACATATTAACCAATTCTGGAACTCCTTTTTCTGCTGTGTGGTTCTTTTTTCTTAGTTTTTTAAAATATTTATTTGTTTTGGGGAGGGAGAAAGACACAGCACGAGGAGGGGAAAGGTAGAGAGAGAGGGAGACACAGAATCCGAAGCAGGCGCCAGGCTCTGAGCTGTCAGCACAGAGCCCGACACAGGGCTCAAACTCATATAAGCCATGAGATCATGACCTAAGCCGAAGTCAGACACAGCTGACTGAGCCACCCAGGTGCCCCATCTGCTGTGTGAATCTTAATTTAAATCTAGTATAAATTTTTGTTTTCACTTTGGAACTTCTTTATTATGTTCTACATGAAAGTTTGCTGTACACAAATTCACCTTTTACCAATTACAAAAAAATCCATTTCACCTTCAGGTTTTGTTTTTTTTTTTTTTTTAATTTTTAATGTTTATTTTTGAGAGAGAGAGAGACACAGCATGAACAGGGGAGGGGAAATAGAGAGGGAGACACAGAATCTGAAGCGGGCTCCAGGCTCTGTGCTGACAGCTCAGACATGGGGCTTGAACTCACAAACTGTGAGATCATCACCTGAGTTGAAGTCGGACACTTAACCGACTGAGCCACCCAGGTGCCCCACACCTTCCGTTTTGAAAGATATTGTTTCTGAGTGTAGAATTCTAAGTTGACTTCTTTCCCAGTACTTTAAAGATGCTATTCCACTGACTTTGGCTTTAGAAGATTCTGACAAGATATCTATGACAGTATTTATGTTTGTTCTTCTGTGTGCAATGTGACTTTTTTCCTCAGACTGCTTTAAAGATTTCGTCTTTATTGCTGAATTTATTATGTACCTTGGTGTAGCTTTCTTCATATCCTTCTCCTTGAGATTTATTGAGCATCATGGACCTATGAGTTTAGTTTTCTACAAATCTGAAAAATCTCTTGACCATTATTTCTTTAAGTATTTTTTTTTCTGTCTCCACCTCCATTCCCTATCATTTCTGGAATTGTTGAATTACAAATCTAGAATAACACATAAATTAGACTGTTGAATACTGTCCCAAAGATCACTAAGACTGTTCAATTTTTTTCCTCTTTGTGCTTGTATTGCATATTATCTATTGTAATGTCTTCAAGCTCACTCACCTTTTCTGTTGTTCTGCCTAACTGCTATTAATCCTACCCATTACTTTTTACCTTATATATATACTTTTTTATCACTAAAAGTTGCATCGGGTTTTTTTTAACTTTTAATTTCTCTCCTCACAATGTTTGCATTTTTCTTTAAATAATATATAATAGATGTTTTAATGTCTTTTTTGCTTACTTTCTTTGTTTCATTAAACTCCATGTTGCCTGTTGTCCAATGACTGATAACACTGATTTATTTTGTTCAGTTGGCTAGTTGTTTACTGTGGAAAAGAAAATCCAATCTGTTACTCCATCATGGCTCAAAGCAGAAATCTTTCATTATCATTTTTATATGCATTTCTGTGACTGCTACATTTTCGTGTTTATTAGCTGTTTGGATAGGCTCTTTTAAAAATGGTTCAAGCGGGGCGCCTGGGTGGCGCAGTCAGTTAAGCGTCGACTTCAGCCAGGTCACGATCTCGCGGTCCGTGAGTTCGAGCCCCGCGTCGGGCTCTGGGCTGATGGCTCAGAGCCTGGAGCCTGTTTCCGATTCTGTGTCTCCCTCTCTCTCTGCCCCTCCCCCATTCATGCTCTGTCTCTCTCTGTCCCAAAAATAAATAAACGTTGAAAAAATGGTTCAAGCATCTTGGCCATTATTAGTGGGCTGTCTCTTTTACTTACTGACGGTGAATATTGTTCATATAGCTAATTAAGTATCTTATTTCATTTATATGTGATGTATGTGTTTTCTCCAAATCTCTGGCTTACTTTTTCAATCATTTAATGATTTCCTTTGATAAGTACAAATTCTTCATTATAACATGATCCCTATCTTTTCTTATTATTAATGTTTTTTGTGTACTATTCAAGAAAGATTTTCCTACCCTTAGTCCATGAAGATCTGCTCATAACACTATTTTCAAGAAGCTGTATTGTCTTATCTTCAATACATTTAGATCTATAATCCAATTAGAATTTTTTTTCTCCCAGATATCCAGTTAACCCAACATCATTTGAAAAGACTTTTCTAACCCATAGTTCTGTATTGCACCATTTGTTATAAATCAATTGTGGGTCTACTGCAGGGCTTTTCTGTTCCACTGATAAATAAATTTTTATCTTTTCACCAGCATCACACTTTTTTTACAGTTCTATACATTACTCAGTGCTCAAAATGTACTCTTAATCCCCTTCACTTATTTCACCCATCCCCCCCACCCACCTTCCTTTGGGTAACCATCAGACTGTTCTCTAAAGTTAAGAATCCATTCTTCGATTGGTCTGTTTTTCTTCCTTTGTTCGTTTGTTCCGTTTTTTGAATTCCACATACAAGTGAGATCACATAATATTTTTCTTTCTCTGACTGGCTTATTTCACTTACCATTATACCCTCTAAATCCATCCATGTTGTTGCAAATGGCAAGAGCTCATTATTTTATATAGCTGAATAATATTCCATTATGTGTGTGTGTCTATACATATATATATATCACATATACACATGTATACATATACATATATGATACATACATATAATTATATAATTAATATATAATTATATATATATACACAATCACATCTTCTTTGTCCATTCATTTATTGAAAGACACTTGGGCTCCTTCTGTAATTTGACTATTGTAAATAATCCTGCTATAAACATAGGGGTGCATGTATCCCTCTGAATAGTGTTTTTGTACTTTTCAGTAAATACCCAGTAATGCAATTACTGTTCTATTTTAATTTTTTGAGGAACGTTCATACTGTCTTCCACAGTGGTTGTACTGGTTAGCATTCCCACTAACAGTGCAAAAAGTTTCTTTTTCTCCATATCATCTCCAGCACTTGTTTCTGGTATTTTTTTATTTTAGCCATTCTGACAGGTGTGAGGTGATAATCCATTGTGGTTTTGATTTGTATTTCCCTGGTGATGAGTGATATTGAGCATCTGTTCATGTGTCTGTTTGCCATCTGTGTTTCTTCTGCCCATTTTTTAATTGGATTATTTGTTTTTTAAGAATTTAGTATAAGTTCTTTATATATTTTGGACAGTAACACTTTATCAAATATGTCATTTGCAAACATCTCCCATTCTGTGGGTTGCCTTTTAGTTTTGTTGATTGTTTCCTTTGTTGTGCAGAAGCTTTTTAACTTGAGGAGGTCCCAATGGTTTATTTTTGCTTTTGTTTCCCTTGCCTCAGGAGACATTTCTAGAAAGACGTTGTGGCCGATGTCAGAGAAGTTACTGCCTGTGCCTTCTTCAGGGATTTTTATGGTTTCAGGTCTCACATTTAGGTCTTTAATCCATTTTTAGTTTATTTTTGTGTATGGTATGTGAAAGTAGTCTAGTTTCATTCTTTTGCAACACCACTTGTTGAAAACTGTCTTTTCCCCATTGTATATTCTTGTATCCTTTGTCAAAGGTTAACTGACCATATAATTGTGGGTTTATTTCTAGATTTTCTCTTCTGTTCCATTGATCTATTTGTCAATTTTTGTGTCAGTACCTTACTGTTTTGATTACTACAACTTTACAATAGATCTTGAAGTCCAGAATTGTGATATCTCCAGTTTTGTTTTTCTTTTTTCAAGACTGCTTTGGCTATTTGTGGTCTTTTGTGCTTCCATACAAATTTTAGGATTGTATATTCTAGTTCTGTGGAAAATGCTGTTGATATTTTGACAGTGATTGCATTAAATATGTAGATTGTTTTGGGTAGTATAGACATTTTAACAAGATTTGTTCTTCCAATCCATGAGCATGCAATGTCTTTCCATTTCTTTGTATCACCTTCCATTTTTTCATCAGTGTTTTATAGTTTTCAGAGTACAAGTCTTTCACCTCTTTGGTTCACTTTATTCGTAACATACACTGTCTTAATTACTGCAATATAGTATCTTAATAACTGGTAGAATAGGTTCTTTTATATTTTTGTTTCTCTTGAATATTGTCTTAGACTTGACATTTCCGTATTTCTTTTAAAATTCTTTTTTTTAATTCCAGTTAACATACAGTGTAATATTAGTTTCAAGTGTACAATATACTAATTCAACACTTCCATATGATGTCTGGTGCTCATCACAGCAAGTGCACTCCTTAATCACCATCATTTATTTTACCCATCCCTCAACCTACCTCCCCTCTGGTAACCATCAGTTTATTCTCTATAGTTAAGAGTCTGTTTTTTGGTTTGCCTTTTAGAATCTTTTAGAAACTTTCTAAATCTCTCTCACATACATACACCCCAAAAAAGAAAAAGAAAGAAAAAACCCACATGAATTTGTTTGGAATTGCATTGAATCTATAGTTAATTTGGGGATAACTTACAACTTTATGAGTCTTCCAATCCAATAATAAGATTTTTCTTTCCATGTATCAGTCTTCTTGATTTCTTCTGAATACAGTTTTATAGTTTCCTGTGTCAAGGTCTTGCATATCTTTCATATGATATAAAGATAATGATATCTTTTTAAAATTCCATTTATTTTTTTGTTTTTTAATGTATAAAATAAAACTGAATTTTTTATAATGACTTTATATCCGGCAATTCTGGTAACTTAATCTATTATTCTTGTAATTAGTCCATATTATTATGGATGTTCTATGCTCACATCCAGGTCATCTGCAAATACTGAATTTCATTTCTTCTTTTGGAGTTGCAACGTTTAGCATTTTATTTCTTTTTATTGTTTTCTTGCAATGGCTAAGAACTCTATGTTGAATAGAAGTTGCAATGGCAAGCTTCATCTTCCTGTTACTAATCTCAGAGGTAAAACTGTCAAAACTTCAGTCAGAACTATTGTATTTGCTATAGGTGTTCTAGCCTTGCTTCTCTTCTGTTTCAAGTTTTCTAAGAGTTTGTATTATGAATAAATTTGATGTTTATCAAATGTTTTTTCTACATCTACTGAGTTGATCACATGATTATTCTTTATTCCAGTATGGTCATGAACTACAGCAACTGAGCCTCTAGAATGTTAAACTAAATCTCGCATATCTGAAATAAACCAAACTTGGTCATGATGGCGTATACGTGAAAAGGAGGACTGGATTTACTTTACTAATAATTTGTTTAGGATTTTTACATTTTCATAAGAAATATTCACTGGTATCTTTGCTTTTTAAAAACGTCCCTATTAGGTTTTGGTATCAAGGATATGCTGGCTTCATAAAATGGATGGGGAATTATTTCTTTTTTTCTATTACATGGAAGAGTTCTCCCTTAAACATTTCGTTGATTCACTAGTGCAACCACCTGAGTGTGGAGTTTTTTTATGAGATTTTGAATGAAGTTTCAATTGCTTTCAATCTTGTAGGGTTACTCAGACTTTGCATTTCTTTTCTCATTTCTTCTTTTTACCTTTGATCTTCCCCACTGTATGTTTGTTTTCTATTTAATTAATTTCTGCTCTTTACTACTCCTTTACTCCTACTTGCTTTCATTCAATTTTACTTTTTTTTTTTAATTTCTTGAGTTGAATGTTGATATCATTGATTTTTAGCCAATTTTCTTTTCTAATATTTGCATTTAAAGTTCTAAATGGAATTTAAGGCTTTAACTGGACCCCAACGCTTTGAATAATAGTATTTTCAATATATTTCATTAAAAAGTATATCTGCTTCCATTCTAGTTTTTATTTAACCTATAGATATTTTTTAAATGTAATTCTTGGGGCACAGTTGGTTAAGCATCTGACTTCAGTTCAGGTCATCATCTCATCAGGACTGATCTCACAGTCCATGAGTTCAATCCCTGCAACATGCTCTGTACTGACAGCGCAGGGCCTGGAGCCTGAAGCCTACTTCAGATTCTCTCTCCCTCTCTCTCTGCTCCTCCCCCACTCACACTCTGTCTGTCTCTCTCAAAAATAAAAACAAAACATTAAAAAAAATTTTTTAAATAAAATGTACTCTTGGGGCGCCTGGGTGGTGCAGTCGGTTAAGCGTCCGACTTCAGCCAGGTCACGATCTCACGGTCCGTGAGTTCGAGCCCCGCGTCGGGCTCTGGGCTGATGGCTCAGAGCCTGGAGCCTGTTTCCGATTCTGTGTCTCCCTCTCTCTCTGCCCCTCCCCCGTTCATGCTCTGTCTCTCTCCGTCCCAAAAATAAATAAACGTTGAAAAAAAATTTTTTTAATAAAATAAAATAAAATAAAATGTACTCTTAATTTCTAAATATACAGGAATTTTCTAATTATCTTTCTTTTTATTAAATTATAGCTTAATTCCACTGTGGGAAAGAAAACATTTAATTTTACTTCTAATATACTTCATAAAAAAGTGTATTCTTGATGGGTATAGTACTATATACATATCAAATAACAACTTTTTAACTATATTGTTCACATCACCTATAGCAAACTAAATTTTTTCCTGCTTCTATGTTTTAATGAGGTATAATCATCCATTCTGCTTGCTGATTATATGTCAGTCAATTTATACTTTATTTAAAGCGATGTGATTTCACACATAAATTTAGACTTGTTATATAATCTTCATAAAATGATTATTTTATCATTATATCTAGTAATATTTTCTGACTTAACATCTACTTTGTAGGAAATTAACATAATTATTCCAGCTTCCTTTTGAATAGTGTTTGCATTAATTCTTTTTGATTCTTTTACTTACACCTTTTCTGTATTTTTGTTTTAGATGTGTCCCTTATAATACAGGGTACATTTCTAATCTAATCTAAGAATCATATTTTAAATGAAACATTTAGTCTATTTAAACTTAATGTTATCATAGATATACTGGGATTTAAATATATTCTACTATTTGCTTTCTATTTTTACTCTAGACATCCTTTTAGACTTCTACATTAGCAGTTTATGCATTACTTTACCATTCTTCTAATACTCACCTTAAAAGGTGCATGAAGCATCCCTGACTCAATCCACTTACATACAAATTAGAACATTTACTTCTATATAATGTAAGGACATTAGAACCTTTTGACTTCTTTGATTTCATCTTAAATGCTACTTTTGTTATGGATTTTAATTCTATACAAACTAACTCTCACAAGATTTTATTGTTTCATAAGTCAGTATTTATTTAGACCCACATATTTACCCGCCCATTCCTTTTCAGTCTTCCTTATATCTGCCAGTGTATATAGAGTAATAATATTCTTTCTGCCGGAAGAATATCTTTCAGGCTTTCCTCTGGTGAAGAACTATTTGTGACAAGTTCCCCTTCTCCTTTATTCTCAATCTGAGAATATCTTCATTTCACCTCCATTTTTGTAGAATATTGTTACTGGGTACAGAATTCCTGATGGGCAATTATTTTCCAAATTCAATTTTATAGAAGTAACTCCTTTTTTGCAGTACATTGCATTGGTTTGCGAAACTGCATAATTTCAAAACAAAGTAAATGGGCACATGTTTTAAGTATAAATACAACTCTCACAGTAATCATACAACTTACATGATAAGAGCTGAAGTTAATGGATACACAGTACAGAGTAGCCTACTATTCACATGAGCACTGATCAATATATTATATCAAGGAATAAAAATTTGACAATTTCATTAAATAAAGGTTGAAGAAGAAAACATCCACAATTCATTGGTCTAAACTATTTCCTCTTTCCCATCCTGAGAACTTTATTACAGTAGGCAGTTTCTAATATTTATTTCATAGAGCACATAAAAATACTACACTCATTGACAATCACTATGCCATAAAAGTTATGACAGAACCTGCTTATGTTGGTTGTCTGTGTACACAGTGGAAAATCATTGTTCTTACACTTTCCTAATGACAAGAATTGGGAGCAATCTGTCACAGCAAGATGCGCAGGATCAAGGATACTCTCCCAGGACCACAAACAAGTGGAAAAGAACAGCCTTTCCCAATGGGCCTCATAGATTTTCACATGATGAGCTCCCTCAAAGAACCAAGTAATCCTGGTATTCTCCCAGGCCACAAGAAAAGTCCCCACTTCTAGTACCAATACCTCATCTCTACCATAGCATCAAAGGAAAGTTGTCTACTCTTTCTCCCTGAAGATCTCTATAGAACCAGCAGCTTCAAATAGATCCTCCAGGCATTATCAGCTAGCCTGCCTGTGGCTGTCATATTGCTTCAGAAAGTAAACTGAGAATGGGAAGTCATGATGTACACATCACTACATGTCACCATCCTCTATATCAAATATGATAAATATTTACTAAATATTGCTGAAGAGCAATAGAAAAGAGCCCACTAATTATAACCTAGCACATCAAGTCCCTTAGAATGAAGTAGGTATCATGCCTAGGGAACAATGACCCATGCTAAGACTACCAAGCAATTGAAAATGAACACCCTATGCGTTCTACATTTGTTTTTGTTTGTTTGTTTGTTTGTGTTTGTTTTTCTGGCTAAACAAATAAGTAACTGGCAGTCTTAAATCCCCTGAATTTAATTCCTTAAATTCTTTAATTTCCAAAGTTCCTGTTCTTAATTCTTCTCCCCAGATAAGCAGGCCCACGAAGTTAAGAAGGTATAGATTTTCTTTTGGATAAAACAGTGTTTTAAATAATGGCCACTCCAGAGAATAAGACATAGGAAGAAGAGGCTCCATGGTAGTGTGAGGTCTCACTTAAGACATCCATAAGCAGGGGATGTGATATGATGTAGGGGGAAGAACTGAATTTAAAATCAACACACTTGTTTGTTGTCTGACTCTTGACCTTTAGGTTAATTACTTGGGAATGTCAGTTAACCTCTCTGGAGTTAATTTTCTAGTCTGTAAAATCTAAAGTATCTGTATTAGAAAACAGATGATTGTTACTCCTGTTTATACTTTTATTAGTTATCTCAAAAACTAAGATTTAAAAAAAATAACAGGATTCCCATAATAAATAGAAAATGTCATTATCTGGGCATGGAACAAAGGGGAATGTTTTGGTCCATTTTATAAGCAAGAAAAGAGTGAAACTACTAACACCCTGTGTAGGATTGTGGCATCCTGGAGCCAATTTCCCAGCCAGAGTGACAACAGAGGAGGAAGAGCGACAGAGCCCATGCAAGTAATTGTGTCTATACCCTTGGCCTTTCCACAAAGATCTTCCACACTGACAAGCAGGCCTGACATGGGTGACTAAACAATAACAATAACAACAACAAATAGAATACAAAAACGAACAAATTAGCCATTGGCCTCACCAGGGGCACAAGCAACCTAAGGAAACAAAGGAGGTTATTCCTCAGTATAACTAAAGAAACTAAGCAAAATTTATAATGCAAACACTGAAATTCCTTGATTTGACTTTCGAGGATATGACAGCCCTTTTTTCTACAACTTCATAGTGATGAACCAGTTATCAGGCACCCAGAGAATGGATAGCCCCTTGATAAACTAGCACTTTCTGGTTTCTACAAAAATTATGGTGAATCTGGATTTCTCTGAACTTTCCTAATTAGGAATTTGTGAGAATTCTGATGGACTGGGAAGCTCTCCACTTTTGTATTTTCTTTTTTTTTTTTTTTCTTTCTGAAATTTATTGACAAATTGGTTTCCATACAACACCCCGTGCTCATCCCAAAAGGTGCCCTCCTCAATACCCATCACCCACCCTCTCCTCCCTCCCACCCCCCATCAACCCTCAGTTTGTTCTCAGTTTTTAACAGTCTCTTATGCTTTGGCTCTCTCCCATTCTAAACTCTTTTTTTTTTTTTTCTTCCCCTCCCCCACGGGTTCCTGTTAAGTTTCTCAGGATCCACATAAGAGTGAAACCATATGGTATCTGTCTTTCTCTGTATGGCTTATTTCACTTAGCATCACACTCTCCAGTTCCATCCACGTTGCTACAAAAGGCCATATTTCATTTTTTCTCATTGCCACGTAATATTCCATTGTGTATATAAACCACAATTTCTTTATCCATTCATCAGTTGATGGACATTTAGGCTCTTTCCATAATTTGGCTATTGTTGAGAGTGCTGCTATGAACATTGGGGTATAAGTGGCCCTATGCATCAGTGCTCCTGTATCCCTTGGATAAATTCCTAGCAGTGCTACTGCTGGGTCATAGGGTAGGTCTATTTTTAATTTTCTGAGGAACCTCCACACTGCTTTCCAGAGCGGCTGCACCAATTTGCATTCCCACCAACAGTGCAAGAGGGTTCCCGTTTCTCCACATCCTCTCCAGCATCTATAGTCTCCTGATTTGTTCATTTTGGCCACTCTGACTGGCGTGAGGTGATACCTGAGTGTGGTTTTGATTTGTATTTCCCTGATAAGGAGCGACGCTGAACATCTTTTCATGTGCCTGTTGGCCATCCGGATGTCTTCTTTAGAGAAGTGTCTATTCATGTTTTCTGCCCATTTCTTCACTGGGTTATTTGTTTTTTGGGTGTGGAGTTTGGTGAGCTCTTTATAGATTTTGGATACTAGCCCTTTGTCCGATATGTCATTTGCGATTATCTTTTCCCATTCCGTTGGTTGCCTTTTAGTTTTGTTGGTTGTTTCCTTTGCTGTGCAGAAACTTTTTATCTTCATAAGGTCCCAGTAATTCACTTTTGCTTTTAATTCCCTTGCCTTTGGGGATGTGTCGAGTAAGAGATTGCTACGGCTGAGGTCAGAGAGGTCTTTTCCTGCTTTCTCCTCTAAGGTTTTGATGGTTTCCTGTCTCACATTTAGGTCCTTTATCCATTTTGAGTTTATTTTTGTGAATGGTGTGAGAAAGTGGTCTAGTTTCAACCTTCTGCATGTTGCTGTCCAGTTCTCCCAGCACCATTTGTTAAAGAGGCTGTCTTTTTTCCATTGGATGTTCTTTCCTGCTTTGTCAAAGATGAGTTGGCCATACGTTTGTGGGTCTAGTTCTGGGGTTTCTATTCTATTCCATTGGTCTATGTGTCTGTTTTGGTGCCAATACCATGCTGTCTTGATGATGACAGCTTTGTAGTAGAGGCTAAAGTCTGGGATTGTGATGCCTCCTGCTTTGGTCTTCTTCTTCAAAATTCCTTTGGCTATTCGGGGCCTTTTGTGGTTCCATATGAATTTTAGGATTGCTTGTTCTAGTTTCGAGAAGAATGCTGGTGCAATTTTGATTGGGATTGCATTGAATGTGTAGATAGCTTTGGGTAGTATTGACATTTTGACAATATTTATTTTTCCAATCCATGAGCAGGGAATGTCTTTCCATTTCTTTAAATCTTCTTCAATTTCCTTCATAAGCTTTCTATAGCTTTCAGCATACAGATCCTTTACATCTTTGGTTAGATTTATTCCTATGTATTTTATGCTTCTTGGTGCAATTGTGAATGGGATCAGTTTCTTTATTTGTCTTTCTGTTGCTTCATTGTTAGTGTATAAGAATGCAACTGATTTCTGTACATTGATTTTGTATCCTGCAACTTTGCTGAATTCCTGTATCAGTTCTAGCAGACTTTTGGTGGAGTCTATCGGATTTTCCATGTATAATATCATGTCATCTGCAAAAAGCGAAAGCTTGACTTCATCTTTGCCAATTTTGATGCCTTTGATTTCCTTTTGTTGTCTGATTGCTGATGCTAGAACTTCCAGCACTATGTTAAACAGCAGCGGTGAGAGTGGGCATCCCTGTCGTGTTCCTGATCTCAGGGAAAGAGCTCTCAGTTTTTCCCCGTTGAGGATGATGTTAGCTGTGGGCTTTTCATAAATGGCTTTTATGATCTTTAAGTATGTTCCTTCTATCCCGACTTTCTCAAGGGTTTTTATTAAGAAAGGGTGCTGGATTTTGTCGAAGGCCTTTTCTGCATCGATTGACAGGATCATATGGTTCTTCTCTTTTTTTTTGTTAATGTGATGTATCACGTTGATTGATTTGCGAATGTTGAACCAGCCCTGCATCCCAGGAATGAATCCCACTTGATCATGGTGAATAATTCTTTTTGTATGCCGTTGAATTCGATTTGCTAGTATCTTATTGAGAATTTTTGCATCCATATTCATCAGGGATATTGGCCTGTAGTTCTCTTTTTTTACTGGGTCTCTGTCTGGTTTAGGAATCAAAGTAATACTGGCTTCATAGAATGAGTCTGGAAGTTTTCCTTCCCTTTCTATTTCTTGGAATAGCTTGAGAAGGATAGGTATTATCTCTGCTTTAAACGTCTGGTAGAACTCCCCTGGGAAGCCATCTGGTCCTGGACTCTTATTTGTTGGGAGATTTTTGATAACCGATTCAATTTCTTCGCTGGTTATGGGTCTGTTCAAGCTTTCTATTTCCTCCTCATTGAGTTTTGGAAGAGTGTGGGTGTTCAGGAATTTGTCCATTTCTTCCAGGTTGTCCAATTTGTTGGCATATAAGTTTTCATAGTATTCCCTGATAATTGTTTGTATCTCTGAGGGATTGGTTGTAATAATTCCATTTTCATTCATGATTTTATCTATTTGGGTCATCTCCCTTTTCTTTTTGAGAAGCCTGGCTAGAGGTTTGTCAATTTTGTTTATTTTTTCAAGAAACCAACTCTTGGTTTCGTTGATCTGCTCTACAGTTTTTTTAGTTTCTATATTGTTTATTTCTGCTCTGATCTTTATTATTTCTCTTCTTCTGCTGGGCTTAGGCTGCCTTTGCTGTTCTGCTTCTATTTCCTTTAGGTGTGCTGTTAGATTTTGTATTTGGGATTTTTCTTGTTTCTTGAGATAGGCCTGGATTGCAATGTATTTTCCTCTCAGGACTGCCTTTGCTGCGTCCCAAAGCGTTTGGATTGTTGTATTTTCATTTTCGTTTGTTTCCATATATTTTTTAATTTCTTCTCTAATTGCCTGGTTGACCCACTCATTCGTTAGTAGGGTGTTGTTTAACCTCCATGCTTTTGGAGGTTTTCCAGACTTTTTTCTGTGGTTGATTTCAAGCTTCATAGCATTGTGGTCTGAAAGTAAGCATGGTATAATTTCAATTCTTGTAAACTTATGAAGGGCTGTTTTGTGACCCAGTATATGATCTATCTTGGAGAATGTTCCATGTGCACTCGAGAAGAAAGTATATTCTGTTGCTTTGGGATGCAGAGTTCTAAATATATCTGTCAAGTCCATCTGATCCAATGTCTCATTCAGGGCCCTTGTTTCTTTATTGACCGTGTGTCTAGATGATCTATCCATTTCTGTAAGTGGGGTGTTAAAGTCCCCTGCAATTACCACATTCTTATCAATAAGGTTGCTTATGTTTATGAGTAATTGTTTTATATATTTGGGGGCTCCAGTATTCGGTGCATAGACATTTATAATTGTTAGCTCTTCCTGATGGATAGACCCTGTAACTATTATATAATGTCCTTCTTCATCTCTTGTTACAGCCTTTAATTTAAAGTCTAGTTTGTCTGATAGAAGTATGGCTACTCCAGCTTTCTTTTGCCTTCCAGTCGCATGATAAATAGTTCTCCATCCCCTCACTCTCAATCTAAAGGTGTCCTCAGGTCTAAAATGAGTCTCTTGTAGACAGCAAATAGATGGGTCTTGGTTTTTTATCCATTCTGATACCCTATGTCTTTTGGTTGGCACATTTAATCCATTTACATTCAGTGTTATTATAGAAAGATACGGGTTTAGAGTCATTGTGATGTCTGTATGTTTTATGCTTATAGTGATGTCTCTGGGACTTTGTCTCACAGGGTCCCCCTTAGGATCTCTTGTAGGGCTGGTTTAGTGGTGACAAATTCCTTCAGTTTTTGTTTGTTTGGGAAGACCTTTATCTCTCCTTCTATTCTAAATGACAGACTTGCTGGATGAAGGATTCTTGGCTGCATATTTTTTCTGTCTAGCACCCTGAAAATCTCGTGCCAATTTTTTCTGGCCTGCCAAGTTTCAAAAGAGAGATCAATCACGAGTCTTATAGGTCTCCCTTTATATGTGAGGGCACGTTTACCCCTTGCTGCTTTCAGAATTTTCTCTTTATCCTTGTATTTTGCCAGTTTCACTATGATATGTCGTGCAGAAGATCGATTCAAGTTACGTCTGAAGGGAGTTCTCTGTGCCTCTTGGATTTCAATGCCTTTTTCCTTCCCCAGTTCAGGGAAGTTCTCAGCTATGATTTCTTCAAGTACCCCTTCAGCACCTTTCCCTCTCTTCCTCCTCTGGGATACCAATTATGCGTATATTATTTCTTTTTAGTGTATCACTTAATTCTCTAATTTTCCCCTCATACTCCTGGATTTTTTTATCTCTCTTTTTCTCAGCTTCCTCTTTTTCCATAACTTTATCTTCTAGTTCACCTATTCTCTCCTCTGCCTCTTCAAGCCGAGCTGTGGTGGTTTCCATTTTGTTATGCATTTCGTTTAAAGCGTTTTTCAGCTCCTCGTGACTGTTCCTTAGTCCCTTGATCTCTGTAGCAAGAGATTCTCTGCTGTCCTGTATACTGTTTTCAAGCCCAGCGATTAATTTTATGACTATTATTCTAAATTCACTTTCTGTTATATTATTTAAATCCTTTTTGATCAGCTCATTAGCTGTTGTTATTTCCTGGAGATTCTTCTGAGGGGAGTTCTTCCGCTTGGTCATTTTGGATAGTCCCTGGCGTGGTGAGGACCTGCAGGGCACTTCCCCTGTGCTGTGGTGTATTACTGGAGTTGGTGGGCGGGGCCTCAGTCAGACCTGATGTCTGCCCCCAGCCCACCGCTGGGGCCACAGTCAGACTGGTGTGTGCCTTCTCTTCCCCTCTCCTAGGGGCGGGATTCACTGTGGGGCGGTGTGGCTCGTCTGGGCTACTTGCACCCTGCCAGGCTTGTGATGCTGGGGATCTGGCGTATTAGCTGGGGTGGGTAGGCAAGGTGCTCGGGGGCAGGAGGGGCAGGCTTAGATCGCTTCTCCTTAGGTGATCCACTTCAGGAGGGGCCCTGTGGCAGCGGGAGGGAGTCAGATCCGCTGCTGGAGGTTTGGCTCCGCCGAAGCGCAGAGTTGGGTGTTTGCGCGGAGCGAGCAAGTTCCCTGGCAGGAACCGGTTCCCTTTGGGATTTCGGCTGGGGGATGGGCGGGGGAGATGGCGCTGGCAAGCACCTTTGTTCCCCACCAAACTGAGCTCTGTCATCTGGGTGCTCAGCAGCTCTCCCTCCCTTTGTCCTCCAGCCTTCCCGCTTTCCGAGCAGAGCTGTTAACTTATGACCTCCCAGACGCTAAGTCGCGCTTGTTGTGGGAACACATCCGTCAGGCCCCTCCGCTTTTGCAAGCCAGACTCGGGGGCTCTGCTTGGCCGGCGAGCCGCCCCTCCGCCCCGGCTCCCTCCCGCCAGTCCGTGGAGCGCGCACCGCCTCGCCGCCCTTCCTACCCTCTTCCGTGGGCCTCTCGTCTGCGTTTGGCTCCGGCGACTCCGTTCTGCTAATCCTCTGGCGGTTTTCTGGGTTATTTAGGCAGGTGTAGATGGAATCTAAGTGATCAGCAGGACGTGCGGTGAGCCCAGCGTCCTCCTAAGCCGCCATCTTGCCCGCAAAAAAAAAAAACAAAAAAAAAAAAAAAACAAAAAAAAAAAACACTTTTGTATTTTCTACAAAGAAAGGATTTTGTTTTGGAAACAAAGCCTGTTTTAAAGTATAATTTTCTCACATATATTCAACAAATATTAATTTATATCTACCATGCCAAGTTGTTAACATTATTCTTCGTTAGGAACTTAGAAGTCATTTGAGAATAAAGAAACACACACACATAACCATAAATTCATTGTAACCAACCAATAATCTAATTTCATCACATCTCTTTATTAAAGCAAATAACCTATGGAGAACAATCAGACTACACTTGATTATTAAACAAGCTCTATTCATCACATATATTTTAAAAAATAGAAAGTCCCTTTTCTTTACAAATCATATAGAGCATTCAATCCTTGCCTTATTCAAAGAAACCAACTCTTAACAAATTAGTAATCCAAATTATATATTATCACAGTATTGATGCCAGATATAATGCCAATAGCACTATGGTACCAATTTGAAATGTGTTCAAATCTGGAAAGGAGAACAGCAAATCAAAGATTTTCTAACCGAAGTTAAGACTCATAAATATTAACTATGGTTTCTGATTCTCTCACCCTGCTTTAATTCAATATTATTAGGATGATTTGCCGTCACTGACAATCTCACATCAGATGCCCCACATGAATTGTCATAGACTCTAAGTCTAAAGTTCTCTCTTGGCCAGCAAGATAGCGGACGCAGGATTAAAAGCGAGAGATGGCTAATGTCCAGGAAAAGGCAAGAGCTCCGAATAAGGGTCCTTGCCCCGTTTTTATTAGGATCAGAAGGCTTACAAACATGGTGATGGACATGTACAAAGAGACAATGAAACTGTGAACAGTAACTCATGGACATGAGGGAAAGGGGTCTTGAAGATATTCAGGGTTAGGGGTTTGGGTTAATACAAAACAAAATCCTGGTGCCAGGCAGCCAGGCAGAAGGTTGTTTACAGCAGATAAGAGGCACCCCCTCTGCTTATCTTAGCTAACCTAGGGGATGAGACAGACAGGACACGTGACCTCAGGGTTAACAAGGCACCTTTCTTTTGTTAATCATCTCTGCTCTGGGAAGCTTCACTTGCAGCCCAGTGGTCTATAGCCCTATTTACCTGTTTACCTAACTTGGTCATTCCCTCCTGTGAAAGCAGCTTTCTGCTGTAGTACTACATGGGAGTACAAGAATACCTAATCTTGGTTATTTCATATACCTATGTTCTATATTGGGGTCTTTGTCCCACCATCTTATACTGGGGTTTCTGCCCTGCCTTCTCTATACGTATTTACCCAATCTTGCCAAACTTGGGTGTGAGCATCGTATGGCTTTGTAATTCTTTATGCCTTGTTAACCCCTTGGTGTAAGCCGGGGAATTTCTAAGCTTATTCCCCACAATGAATGAGTGGGAATTGTTCCATATGCAATAAAATCTATGTAAATTCTCCTGTTCAATATTATAGTAAAAATAATAAACACCAGGAAAAGCTGCCCTAAATCTTTTCTGGATGGAGAAATAGCAAACTTACACAAGCTTACACTTACTTACACATACATATGTATCCTACAGGCACACATACATATGTGTATACATGTACATAATCTTACATGTTGCTTGTAGGAATAAAACTTCAAGATTACGAATACTGCCTTTCAACAACAAACATTCAGTCTAGGTGGGGGGGCAACTGGGCAGTGAGTATGAGAGACAAAATAAGAACAGGGAGAAGAGGTGGAAGTGGAAATACAACATACGTAGTGTTTGCACACCTCAGAGGCTGGATTCGAACCCTAATTTCTTCTTAAAGAGAATTACAGGCTTGAAAAAAGTCATAGACAAGAAAAACAACTTTATACCCAAGGCAAACAATGGTCATTTATGTTTGTAGGTGTTATGGGGGGAGGGGGGGGGGCAGGAAGCCCAGGACCTATTAACAATTCTTTATCTCCTTAACATCTCTATTTTTCTTTGTCCAAGAGAGGAACAGAAGGCAGTATTAATGACTATGGATATTATCAAAATCTTGATGTTCCTATATTCCATTCTCTGTTTCCTTCTGCCCAATAGTTAGCATGCCACTGTCATAGGCTTATTACTAGCAATGGGTAGGAGCATTTAAGAAGAATGATCAACAAAATCTATTTTTCTACTATATATATGTAATTGATGTGAACTGCCTAAGAAATAGGGGAAATGTAAAAATATGATGAAAATGTGAACATGCAAGATTTGCATGTTCTAAGGCCTTATACCTATATGAAAAGTTTCAATGAAGGCACAGAAACATAGATGTTACTCCCCTCAATCTACCACACTCAGAAAATCTTAAAACCATCAGACTGGCACTGTTTTTAATTACAACAAAAGATGCACAAGATAATTAATTCCACTGAAGCTGACTCTTCTGATGCAATACTACAGGTTCGCTTTCTAATTTTCCCACTAAAAAATAAAAATAGAATCCTTCTTCTTTCAACGTTTTTTTTTTTTAATTTATTTTTGGGACAGAGAGAGAGACAGAGCATGAACGGGGGAGGGGCAGAGAGAGAGGGAGACACAGAATCAGAAACAGGCTCCAGGCTCCGAGCCATCAGCCCAGAGCCCGACACGGGGCTCGAACTCACGGACCGCGAGATCGTGACCTGGCTGAAGTCGGACGCTTAACCGACTGCGCCACCCAGGCGCCCCAGAATCCTTCTTCTTAATTAAAAACAAATAGAAACATTTGGTAATCGGTAGCAAAACTTTTTGAACAAAAACAGAAGTCACTTCCTTATTTCTCAGCAAATTTACAGAAATCTTGATATCCCCAAAGTGAAAAGGGATGGAAGGGAGGACAGAATATATGCACAGATTTCTCAAACCTACGACATTTCTACAATAAAGACCAAGAAGAGCAGATAAAGATGACCAAGAGCCCGAAAATAGTCCAACTTTAAATTAATCTCTCCAAAAGGAGTATCAGAGGAAAATGTAACATTGGGCTGCTTCTCTGAAGGAAACCACACTCATATAGGTTTGCATTCGATGGAAGACAGGACCCTCAGCAAGTCCCTGAACTCTTCCATAACTCTGATGGACTTTAGTAATCCCTTGAAAAACTTTAACTCTCTACTTACTATTATTTTCTTTTCTATTTTTTTTTTTTTTTTTTTTTTAGTTTTAGGTGTTTTTTTTTTTAAATATAATTTATTGTCAAGTTAGCTAACATACAGCGTATACAGAGTGCTCTTGGCTTCAGGAGTAGATTCCTATGATTCATCGCTTACATACAACACCCAGTGCTCATCCCAGCAAGTGCCCTCCTCAATGCCCATCACCCATTTTCTCTCCCACCCCTGCACTTCCTCATCAACCTTCAATTCATTCTCTGTAATTAAGAGTTTCTTATGGTTTCTTACTATTATTTTCAATCCTACAAGTCATACACAAAAATTGTATTAGAGAAAGCTAGAGTCTCCTTCTCTTAGGCCAATGATATTTATATATTTATTTGTGTTTATATTTCAGAAAAGACAACAGACTCCTGCAGTAAGTTTCTTTCTTGTTTATTTCCTATTTGTGGAATATCTTTGCCTCTTCTATATATTACCAGTCTCATGTCTATCATGTTTAAATATGAGCCCCAAAATGAGTTCAGAGTGGGCAATGAAAAAGAGATAAGTTTTAGTTTAACAAGGCATTTACTCAACTCCCTTCTCAAAATTCCACTGGAATGAAAACAAAGAAGTGGAAAAAGCATATACACAAAGCCCAAGGAACATGGGGAAAGGAAATGCAAGCAATTTTAAGTGTTGAGAAAATTCTGAAAGCAGATTACTAACTTAGGAGAAAGAAGAAACCCTAATACAAGTAGTAGAGAAAGATAAGAAGAATGTCATTTCAAAATTCAGGAAAGGCTCAAATATTAAAGGCAAAAATATGGGATGGAATGGCCAATTAAAAGTCTTTATTTGATGGGGCGCCTGGGTGATTCTGTCAGTTAAGTGTCTGACTTCAGCTCAGGTCATGATCTCCTGGTCTGTGAGTTTGAGCCCCACGTCGGGTTCTGTGCTGACAGCTCAGAGCCTGGAGCCTGCTTCAAATTCTGTTTCCCTTTCTCTCTGCCCATCCCCTGCTCACGCTGTCTCTCTCTAAAATAAACATTTTTTAAAAAAAGTCTTTATTTGAGTAGTTCCAATTCAAGATGGCAACATAGGAAGATCCTGAAGTCACCCTCTCCCACAGAAACATATATACATGGAATGGTTTCCTCTGGGAAAAAAAACTGGTGAAGTAACCCCCTCACCTAGGGTAAACGAGGGAAACCACATCAAAGTGGGTAGGAAAGGCTAAGGCACAATCCTGCCATATTCCCCACCCTGAGCTGCAATCCATAAATCAGGAAAGAACTCATAATCTGGAATTTCTCCCGGAGGTGCAAAGGATTTATACCCCACATCAGGCCCACCCACAGAACTTTTAAGACCACCACTTGAGATGAGCCCCCAAAATATCTGACTTTGAAAACCAATGGGGCTCATCACACCCACAAAACCCACAGGGCTCTGGAGAACCAAAGAATGGCGTTTAAAGGACCAGCCAAGATTCACCCTTCCCCCTCCAGGACCTAAGACTGAAGCAGCCGTTTTGAAATGTGCCCAGCCATTATGTGAAAGAGACTAATTTCTTAATTTTAAAGCATTGACCTAAAGTGCATGTGCCTGTTGGATACTCTCTGGGAATGGACACTGGTGACTACCATCTTCCCATTCTCCTCCCATCTTGCTAAAGTCAGTGGGTACCATCTTCTTCCCATTTTTTCCTTTTCTTTTTTTCTATTTCTTTCTTCTTTTTTTTTTTCTGTTTATTTGTTTTTGAGAGAGAGAGAGAGAGAGAGGCAGAGGGTGAGCAGGGGAGGAGCAGAGAGAGAGGGAGACACAGAATCCAAAGCAGGCTCTAAGCTCTGAGCTGTCAGCACAAAGCCCAACGTGGGGCTTGGGGCTCGAACCCACAAACCGTGAGATCATGACCTGAGCTGAAGTCGGACACTTAAATGACTGAGCCATCCAGGCGCCCCTCTTACTTCTTTTTTTAAAAATGCTTACTTGTGGGGCGCCTGGGTGGCGCAGTCGGTTAAGCGTCCGACTTCAGCCAGGCCACGATCTTGCGGTCCGTGAGTTCGAGCCCCGCGTCAGGCTCTGGGCTGATGGCTTGGAGCCTGGAGCCTGTTTCCGATTCTGTGTCTCCCTCTCTCTCTGCCCCTCCCCCATTCATGCTCTGTCTCTCTCTGTCCCAAAAATAAATAAATGTTGAAAAAAAAAATGCTTGTTTATTTTGAGACAGAGAGCACATGCACGGGCAGGGAAGGGGCAGAGAGAGACAGAGACAGAGAGAGAGACAGACAGAGAAAGAGAGAGAGAGAGAATCCCCAGCAGGCTTCATGCTAACCGCCTGGAGCCCCACGTGGGGCTCGATATCAGGAATCATGAGATCATGACCTGAGACGAAATCAAGAATCTGATGCTTACCAACTAAGCCACCCAGGAGCCCCTTTCTTCTTCTTTTTTTAATCTCTTTTTTCTTTTTTCTTTTTATGACCCTCCCTTGGTCCCTTTTAGCCAATGGACACCATCTTTGCACTCTCCCTCTGGCACACTACAGTGCCAGTATCTACCAGAGGGGAGCTTCTACGCACATCTCGTGCCTCAGTTTGTTTGTTTTTTACCAAGTGACCCAGGTTTTGCAACTGCTGCCCAGAGAATGCCACTTGCTTGCCTGGCTCTGGAGACCATGGAGGCTTGCTTTCCTGGGTTCCATGAGACTTTAATAATTGGAGAAACAGCTTGAGACAGACTACGAAGCCCAAGGCACTGCAGAGACAGCAGACTGAAATAATACCCCCAGTCCTTCCGAGAAAGAGACTTATTTGCTTGTTCAGGAGCTTTGGCCTCAGGGACATGCTCTAGTTTGATATACTTTAGCAGCCTACAGAGGTGCTCTCAGGGAATGGAGGCCAGTGGATATAATCTTTGTGCTTTCCCTCTGCCTTGCTCCAGCTCACTGGTATCTTACAGAAAGGAGCCTATACCCTTCTCTGGTACCCAGATATTTGCGGCTACAAGGGAACACTTCTACATCACCTGGCTTTGGGGACCAGCAGGGCCCATTCACACAAGTCCCACAGAGTTGTAACCAATGAAGAAAGGGCTCTTAAACAGCTACTACCTCCAAGGCAGAGCAACAAACTCAGGAGCTTCATCTTTCTGTGACAGATTGAGAGGGACAGAATGCTAGTTAAACATATATCTAAGAGCTGACTGTAAACCTTTCCTGAGACTTCAGCAGGTAAGCACTATCTTCAGAGTAGTAGCATCTCTCAGTGGGGAGCTCTTATATATGCCTAGTGTCCCTCTTTTTATATCTGGTGCCCTGGTTTTTGCATCCAGTGCCCAGGGGACACCTGTTTGTCACCTGGCTCTGAGGGCCAAGAGAGCTTGCCTTCCTGGGTCCCATGAGACTGTAACATTCAGAGATAGCTCTTGGTAGGCTATAACCCCAGTGTATTGCACGGACAGCACTGAAACACAACCCCAGCCTTTGTGTGAAAGAGGCCTATTTGCATGTCCTAGAGATTCAGACTCAGGGGTGGACATCACCTCTGGCACACATCTAGACGCTACAGAGGCACTCTCAGGAAACTTAAGCCAGAGAATACCATCTCTGCAGTCTCCTTCTACCTCACTACACCTAACCATTATCTCCTACAAGGGAGCTTATACACTCCTCTAGACCAGTGATTTTCACAACTGCTGTCCAGGGGTCACCTCCAGATCACCTGGCTTTGGAAGTCTTGTAGTCCCACAAGACTGTACATAATTGCATTCATTAAAAGCTGCTCTGGGAGGGTCTGGCTTCCAATCAGCCTGACTCTAGGTGCTGACTGAGATCCTCCCCTTTGGGACACTGACTACTCTTGGCACACCCTCAACTACTGGGAGTTATTAAAAGTAAAATAGTCTGCTTGGACAATCATAAAGGCTTGAGAGACAACCAAGAGCCAAAGCAGGATGGAGTGATAAGGTTCATCTCCTGCACAAGAGGCAAACCTTTCAAGATTCTGAGAAGTAGCTAATGCCTAGAAACCAACACAGAGAGTCAAAGCAAAATGAAGAAAAAAAAAGAGGAATATGTTTCAAATGAAAGAAAAAAAAAAACCTCAGGGGGGAAAAAAGATAAAACCTCAGGAGAAAAAACAATGAAACAGAGACAGATAATTTACTTGATAAAGAGTTCAAAGTAATTCATAAAGATAGTCTCCAACCTTGAGAGAATGAATGAATAAAGTGAAAACTTCAGAGAGAAGGACAGAACTAAAGAACACAATAACTGAACTGAAAAATACACTAGAGGGGTTCACAAGCAGGTCAGATGAAGCAGAAGAAAGGAGCAGTCAACTCAGAGACAGGGCAGTGGAATTCAACCAATCAGAATAGCAAAAAGAAAAATAAGAATAAAAAAAATATATATT
Source organism: Prionailurus viverrinus (assembly GCF_022837055.1). NCBI lineage: Eukaryota > Metazoa > Chordata > Mammalia > Carnivora > Felidae > Prionailurus > Prionailurus viverrinus. The sequence goes on along the minus strand of NC_062565.1, from coordinate 31,201,262 downwards.
TGGATTTTATTTCTTAATCTAGTCTGAAAATACTTCCATTTAATGGAAATAATTAGACCATTTGCATGCAGTTAAATAGTTAGACCGTTTGTTCATATATTTGTACTTTTTAAATCATGTTGCTAACAGTTTACTAATGCTCTGTCTTGTTTCTTTTCTTTTTTGCCTTCTTTTGAAATGATTTGTTTTTATAATTCTATTTTCCTCATCTCATAGCATGTTAGCTACACATTATTTTACAATTCTTTTAGGGATTACCATAGAGATGACAACATTCATCCTTGTCTTATAAAACTTTAACATAAGTTACTACATTTAACACTGCAATTTAACAAGATGATTTAAAAGCTGTAAGAACCTTTGACGGGGCGCCTGGGTGGCTCAGTCATTTAAGCGTCCGACTTCGGCTCAGGTCACAATCTTGGCGTTCATGAGTTCAAGCCTTGTGCTGGGCTCTGTGCTGGCAGCTCAGAGGCTGGAGCCTGCTTTGGATTCCGTGTCTCCCTCTCTCTCTCTGTCCTTCCCACACTCGTGCTCTCTCTCTCTCTCTCTCTCTCTCTCTCCCTCCCTCTCTCTCCTCTCTCAAAAATAAGTAAACATTAAAAAGAAGAACATTTGAACACTCTTTTCTCTTACGTATCTGCGTTCTCATCATGCTCGTTAAAACTGCATTTACTTTAACCCCTCAATATATCACCATCACCATCATCATCATCACATCATCATCATTTTAGTCAGTCACTATTTGCTTAAGTTCAGCCACATATTACTTTTCTGTTACCTTCATTCCATTCTGTATTTCCATCCTTCCATCAGACATTTTTACTTTTATTACCTCAACATTTCCTTTAGTGTTTTCCCCATTATCACTCTCATCCTTCTATGACTAAAATTTCCTATTTGTTACATGACTTTGCCACACCCCATGTGTCTCCTATACTCTTTTCTGAGGTCTCTTGTGTCTTACACTTGTCACTTGCAGACACTCAGATCCCAGTGATACTTAGGTTCCCTGCCCCATAGCCCTCCCACATGTGATTTCACAACAGGCAGCTTCTCCAAAGCCAGAATCTATCATTCCAGTCAGTCAACAGTGAGTCTTAACAATGTAACATTATCAAGTGACTACACTGTTGCATTGTCCATGTTCTTTTGCCAGAAGCAAATTCCAGGTTCCTCCTTCACTCAAGGGGAGGGCACTTAACAATGAATGGGTGACTGCTTAGGGGTCATCACAGAATTCTGCCTATCACAGGAAGGAAAAGGAGGTGAAGTATTAAGTGGAAGAATAAGAAGGTCTCATCTTTCAGAGTTTAAAGTTAGTAGATACGATATAAAACTAAAGTCGGGGTGCCTGGATGACTCAGTCAATTGAGCATCTGACTTCAGCTCATGTCATGATCTCACATTCATGGGTTCAAGCCCTGCATCAGGCTCTGTGCTGACAGCTAGGAGCCTGGAGCCTGCTTCAGATTCTGTGTCTCCCTCACTCTCTGCCCCTCCCCTGCTTGTACTCTCTCTCACTCTCAAAAATAAACATTTTAAAAAATAAAAAATCAAAAACCTAAAGTCAAGGAATCACATTTAAAAAAAGCTATTTACTGCAGAAAGAGCCTACATTTAAATATGAAATAGACATAATTCAGGAGAACAAATCTGATTGCAAATGGCTGAGGTGAGGAACAGATGCTTTTTGTTATAAGCATGCCACATTAGTGTTTTAAAATGTAGGTTTTATTATTATTCATGAATGGTAATGCCAATAGTAAAGACGAGAGATGACTGCATTGAAAACAGTTTGTTACTCACAGCTTCTCAGTGCCCATGAAGAGAGGGCATGCCATGCCAGGCAGGGCCACATGGGGAAGCACCAGGGTCATTCAGGGGGCATAAGGAGTGAGGGGGGAAGGTGGACAAGAGTCTTTACTATGGTTTTCAGGGGAGGAAATGAGCAAGATGTGGAAAGCAAGCTAAGCAGGTTTAGGAAAAATATAAAAGGCACAAACCTATGAAAAGTTGTGTAGGTTTGTTTGAATAATTTCAGCAGGCTGCAGGGTATAGTAGTTGCCACTAATTGTCTAAGTCCTGGCGTCCGGGAGATTAGGGCACACAAATAGTGGGCCAGGGTGTAAGGGCCCAATAAGGGAACAGGCTCTGGATTTGTTAGTTTGAAGATGAAAGTGTGCTGGCAGGAGAATTAATTTTAAGATCCTCAGGAATTGGCTAGACACAGAAGGGGCAGTTTTTCCACAGTCACCAAGTCCCCAGATGTCTAAGCATGAGAAATACAGAAAATAGAGAGGCATGATTAATACAATTAACCAGTTTTAAATTTTGAAAATATATCACTTTGATTACAACAATTATTTAATGTATTAAATTAATAATTAAGTAAATGTATTAAATGTATTAATTAATAATACATCTGATTAAGTCAATGCTGCACTGTACTCACCATGAAAAGTCTATTGGAGAAACTAGTCTTTTTTGCAGGATCAGATAACAATTTTGTGTTTGTTTTGTGTTTCAGTTAAGACTCCAGAATCCAGTGGTAAGCCAATTTTCAAACTTTCACATAGGCTTCAGTCTCCCAGATAGAAAGAAGCCTTCCCCCTCTGCAGCTTGTCAAACTAAATTTACAGTTTTTTCGTTCCTCTAGACTAGATTAGAGAATGAAAATGTTAATCTCCTCTCAGGCAAATTACACTTAGGTTATTATTTATATTCTAGGAAAGACCCTGGACCTATCAAGGTCTTTCTGTTTCTAATCTGTAGGCTCCCTTCTAGAGTTTGGTTAAATGGCTAAGAAAATTATAAGCAGCACAAACCTGTAAAACCATCTAGGAAAACAAGAAATACTGCAAAAACTAACTGCAGAGAAAAGAAAAATTTACACAGAAAAGCTGGTATATAACACAGCTCTAAAGATTACTTACATGGGCATGATATTAATAACATATTAATATATTTTTTAAATGTGACATGTTCTATTTGTTGGAGAAATAGGAAAAGGAGAAAGAAGGGGGAAAAGGGTAGAAAAAGAAGTGAAACCGTGGTTCCCACAAGAGGAAACTAGTGTACCTTGTCCAAATTGGAGAAATCATAAAATATTAGGTAGGGATTCTAGAACTAAATATTTGTCAACAGCTTCCTCCCCTTAACACAGCAATCGTGAAAAGGAAACTGAGGATAAGATTTGATGGGCCAGAAGCCTAGTGTTTTAATTTACGTGAATTTAATTTACATAAAACAATTTGACTTTAAATATAAGTACATATATTGATACATTAAAAATTAAACTTAAATACAACTCATATAAATTTCACATTCTAGTGCATACCTTTATAAAGATATAAAGCAAAATTAATCTCCTTCTAATGAGCAAACACCACCTAACACTTATTTGCCATCCTGTTTCAGTTATGTCTTCCAAATGTGTCAATAAGTTGATTTTCAAATACTATGTGCATTTATTACCAACTTACATGGGGGTCTTGCATTCTCTGGCTGTCGTCATGTCTACCATTGTAAATTCTTATTTTAGTGAAACAAAGAAAATGGCAATCTCATCTCTAATTTAGCTAAATGTTTGTTGTGTTTGTTTTCCCGGAAATAGCTCAGAACAAAGCAGTAAGCTCCTTTTCTGTCCCTTATCTCTAGTACGCTTGGTTTCTTAGAAAGAGGTATTTTTTCTCCAGAAATTGAGTGTAACAGTCTTATCAAGACATTCATTAAAAAAATATAATTGTGAGATTGAAGTTACACATGAAAATTTGAAAAAGTTAATTTTCCTTCCTGAATTCTGAAATCACACTACATTGAGAGAAAGTATAGTTTTGAAAGGCAAAACCTAAAAGTCTAAAAAAGTGACATAAACCATAGGTAGATGAAAATTTAAAACAAATGTTAAAGCATTGGGATGCCTGGGTGGCTCAGTTGGTTGAGCAGCCAACTTCGGCTCAGGTCATGATCTCGCGGTTTATGAGTTCAAGCCCCGCATAGGGCTCTGTGCTGACAACTGGGAGCCTGGAGCCTGCTTCGGATTCTGTGTCTCCCCCTCTCTCTGCCCCTCCCCTGCTCATGCTCTGTCTCTCTGTCTCTCAATAATAAAAACGTTAAAAAAAAAAAGTTAAAGCGTAAACAGCTAGATTAGTTATTACTTATATATGGTACACAAAAAACTTATAGATGATATACAAAACACCAATCCTTAGTAAATTCAAGAGGCCTAATCATAAACAGCACAACCCAGACTGACCCAGGATTATCAGGTACCAGGTAAGATTTAAGCCAGAGATGTGAAGATGTGGCTAAGGAAAGGATAATTTTGAAAAAATTGTTTAAGTAGATCTATATAAATCATCTCCTCCACCAGGCTTCCACTCTGGTACCTATAACATACCAGAGTAGAAGAAAAGGGGTTAATCCTAAGGACAAGTTGAATCAAAGGAATTCTGGCTACAAGGCCTCTATGTACAGGTAAAAACAGAGAAACATCCTGATAACAGAAAACAAAATGTACTGAAAGAACTTTGACAGTTTTATTGTCCATACCTAAGGAGGATACATGACTCTTCAAAGGAGAAAGTGAACTACCCTAGAAGAAAGACCTACAGATTCTGATATTGGGGTTTATCCAGAGAAAGCCAACTGATTTGGGTGACAATCATTATCCATGCGTGCATGATCAGCTATTTAGAATTAAATTCTTCAATATGAATGGACTTCCAATGATCACTAGATATTGCAGAACAGACTCTACCTTAAAAATGAAGAATGAATTATACAGAATATAGATAATTAGAGGAAACCAAGAAAATTCAGCAAAACAGTGAAAAGATTTTTTAAAGCATTTTAGACACCTAAGCAGATACTGATCTTGGAAAAAGGGCAGGATGATATAAAAGTGACACTCAGAGAATAAAAATGAGCTACAGAATATTAAAAATAGAAGCAGGTGACTTAATAATATTCTGTAAAATGGTTGGAATATAATGTCAAAAGAAACTTCCAGAAAACAAAATGAAGCAAAAAAATATTTTTTTAAAGCAGAAAATAGAAATAAAAAGAAAATTAAAAAAAAAAATCAGTTCAAGAGGATGTACTGCACAATAATAGAAGTGCCAGACAAGAGATTTTTTTTTAATGGTGGGAAGAAAAAAGGAAAAACAGGTATGAGAAAATCACCTTGATTTTAATACCACAAGAATCAAAATTGAAAAAGCCCACTAAGGTCCCTGAACAATGAACAGTGAAGACAAGGCACGCATCAAATTACAGCATGTGTTCTCAAAATATGCTAGGAATGAAGAAAAATTGATACATACAAAAGAGCAATCAGAATGGCATCATATTTCTCAAGAGTAACCACGAAATCTAGAAAACAATGGAGCAAATGCTTCTCAATTCTAAAAGACTCCCAACGGGTTAATCTGAACCCCCAAGAAATCTATCAAGCAAATATAAACATTGAATGATTTACGGTCTCAAAATTTTCATCTTCCATGCATTCCTTCTCCAGGAAAAACTGGAGAATATACTCCATCAAAACAAACAATGTAAACCACGGAAGAAGAAATCAAGAAATCTAAAAACATGCAATTTAGTACAGAAGGTCAAAATGTGGATTCCCAATTGTTATGGTCTTTTGATGTCAAATAGGCTAGGGATAATCCCAGTTCTTCAAACACTACTCTAGGTGTTGCTGTAAAGATACTTTGTAGATATGATTAAAGTCTGTAATCGGGTTGGCTTTAAATAAGAGAGACTATCCTAGATAATCTGGGTGGCCCTGATTCAATCAGTTGGATGGCCTTTAAGAGCACAGCTGAATGACAGCCAAAGCAAGAATCAGAACAGTCTGACTCTCACAGATCTAAGACCTTGGCTAGTTGATAATGAACTAGTTGATAATGAAAAGAAATGGACAGTTTTCTGAATTCTTACTTTATCTATATTAACGTAAGAGTTCTAGGTCTAGCGAACAGAAGTCCAACTTGAATCACTAAAGTGCAAAGCTCCTCAATGAGTTCTCAGACAGGAGCCAGTTTGCAGATCTAGAATTCAGAGAATGAAGTGGAGACCAGATCCCCTTGAGGACAGACCTTGCTATATTGCCAAGTGTTTAATATTAATCTTTCCCCAAGCCTTTCACAAAGGGACCTAGGGCCAATTTCCAGAAATACTCTGTATTAGGGAAAGGGAAATAATCACTTTTCAGGGATTACTGTCCACTAGCTCTGAACTGACACTAATTCTTAAAGACCCAAAACATCACTATGGTCCATCAGTCAGAGTAGGGGCTTATGAAGATAAGGGATTAATGGATTTTAGCTCAGGTCTATCTCACAGTGGGACCAATGGGTCCCCAAATCCATCCCATGGTTATTTATCCAGTTTCAGAATGCACAATGAGAATAGATATATTTAAAAACTTGTCAGAATTACAATATTGGTTCCTGTGGAGTAAGGACTATTATGCTAGCAATGGCCAAGTGGAACCTACTACAACTGCTCGCTGTACCTAGGAAAATGGTAAACCAAAGGCAGTACCACATTTCCAGAGGATAGCAGTCATTGTTGCCACCGCCAAAAACTTGATCCTCATTTAACTCACCTATTTGGCCTATGCAGAAAATTAACAGGTCTTGAAAAATGGAAGTAGATTATCATAAATTTAATCAAATAATGACTCAAACTGCAATGCTGTTCCAGTTATGGTTTCACTGCTTGAACAAACCAACACATCCCTGTTACCATGCAGCTACCAAACTGCCAGGTAATTCTTTTTCTCTATACTTCTTAGTAAGGACCACCTGAGGCAGTTTGCTTTCAGTTGACAAGATAATCAATATGCTTACACTGTCCTACTTCAGTTCATGTCAACTCTACAGCCCTGTATTATAATTTAGTCTGCAGGAACTGTCATCACTTTTCCCTTCTATAATGTAGTTCGTTATATTGGTGACACCATGCTGACTAGACCTGGCAAATGAGGGGAAGCAACTACTGTAGATAAAACATAAGTAGGTCAGAAGTAGAAAATAAATCCAACAGTAATTCAGGGGCCTTCCATCTCAGTAAAATTTGATGGGGTGCAGCATTGTAGGGCATGTCAAGATAGATCTTCCATGGCAAGGGCTAAGTTGTTGCCTCTGGACCCTCCTACCAATGGGAAAAAAACAAACAAACAGAACACAATGCCTAGTGGCCCTCTTTGTATTTCAAAGGCATCCTGATACCCATTTGAGTGGGCTACTTCAGCTCACTTACAGAGTGATCTGAAAAGCTGCTAGTTTTGAGTGGGCCCCAGAACAAGTAAAGGCGAAGCGATAGATTCAGGCAACTTGCACAGGGAACATGCCATGCAAGTTGCTCAGCCACTTAGGCTGTATGATCCAGCAGATATGATGTGCTTGAAGTGTTAGTGGTAGTTAGTGGTAGAAAATGCTGTTTGGAGCCTTGGCAAGCCCTTAGGATTTTAAAGTAAATATCTGCCACCCTCTGCAAGTAACTATTCTCATTTTGAGAAAAAGCTTTTTTATGTAAATTCATAGGCTGTGGCCAATGGTTTAGCTGGATGATCAGGGATTTGGAAGGAACACTGGGAAACGGATAACAAAGAAGTGTGAGAAAGAAGTATGTGGATAGATGTCTCTGATTGGGAAAATAATATAAAAAGATTTATGGCCCATGTGAATGATCACAAGAGTAACCTCATCAGACAAGGATCTTAATAAAATGGATAGAGTGAACTATTCTGTGGATACCAGTTATCCTTTTTTGCCCAGTAGGATCATGAACAAAGGGATCATGATGGCAGCTTATGCATGGACTCAGCAACATGGATGTTTCCTCACCAAGGCCAACCTAGCTATAGCCACTGCCAGCTGCACAATTTGCCAGTAGGAGAAAATAGCAGAGTCCATAATATGACAACATGCTACGGGGGGTTAGCCAGCTACCTGGTGGCATGTTAAATGCCCTGGACCGTTTACATCATGGAAGGAGTAGCACTTTGTTCTTACTGGAATAGATAACCGCTCTGGATATGGTTTGTCTTTCCCTGTATGCAAAACACCAACAGTGGATTTTCAAAATGTCTTATCCACCACCATGGTTACCACACAGCATTGCTTCTGATCGAGAAACTCACTTTACAGCAAATCATGTCTAACAATGGGCCCCTTCTGAGGGAAGTCACTTGTCCTTTCATGTTTCCCATCATCTTAATGCAGCTGGCTTGACAGAGGAGTTTAAGGTATTTGAGGATTCAGTTACAGTGCCAACTAGATGACAATACCTGGACTGGCTGAGGTAATGTCCTGTAGGATGTTATACATACTCTAAATCACTGTCCAATATACAGCGAGGAATTAAATGGAATTGGCTTCACTGACTATTAGTCCTAGTGATCCACGAGCAAAAAGTTTGCCTTCCATCACCATGAACTTGGGCTTTGTTAGTCTAGAGATCATAGATCCAAAGGGAAAAATGCTTCCACAAGGATACAACAATTCCACCGAACTGGAACTAGAGAATACCAACTAGCTACTTTGGGTTCCTCATGCCTTTGAATCAAAAAGCAAACAAACGGATTATTTACTTTGGCTGGAGTGACCAATCCCAATTACCAAGGGGGAACCGGGCTGCTACAATGCAATGGCGGTAAAAAGATCTCTTAGGTATCTCTTAGTATTACTATACCCTCTGATTTAAGTCAGTGGAAAACTAAAACAACTCCATGCAAGCAAGACTGATAATGGCCCAGAACTCTCAAAATGAAAATTTGGGTCACTCGGCCAGGAAAAGAACAAAGACCATTTGAACTGTTTGCTGAAGGCAAAGAAAATATGGAATCAGTGGTGGAATAAGGTAGTTATCAATACCCACAATAATTACAACCACGTAACCAGTTGCAGAAACAAGGATTATGAGTATTTTTTCCTCATTTTTAATGTTTATTTATATACACATTAACCAAGTATTTTTATTTTTTATCTTATCCACTTAACATCTAATACAAGATAGATTAACAAAGTTAAGTTAATTTCACAGAATTTAATATCAAAGAAGAGTGAACTACACCCAAGGACCTTGCACACTCTTCTGGGGAAAACTGAGCATGTTTTTGGTTGTATGCAAGTTGTATCATGTGAACTGGAAATATAACCTTGTTATTATCTTTAGTAGGAGATTAAGTATAGTTTAAGGTAATGTGTATTGGTGCTAAAATGACAAGGAGTGGACTGCAATTGTCTTTTGAGGCTTCAGTCCCAAATTATTCAAACATGAAGCAAAGTATTGCGGAGAAAGTATTTTGTAGATGTGGTTCAAGTTCATAATCTAATTCCAAGTAAATCTGAGTGGGCCTGATTAAATCAGCTGAAAAGCCCTAAGAGTCCATCTGAGGCTTCCCTAATGAAAAAGAAATTCCCCAGTGGACAACAATCTCAGGCTGAGCTTAAGTATTTCAGCCACCCCCAGCAAATGGCTTAGCTTTAAATTTTCAGAATTGTCAAGCCAGCCCACACAGTCACATAAACCAATGGCTTACAATAAGGCTCTAACACACACACACATATAAATACACACACAGATATGCACACACACTGCGGAATATTACTCAGCCATGAAAAAGAATGAAATCTTGCCATTTGCAACAAAATGGATGGATCTAGAGGGTAAAATGCTAAGCAAAGTAAGTCAGAGAAAAAAAGGCAAATACCATATGGTTTCACTCATATGGAATTTAAGAAGCAAAACAAACAAACAAAAACAGAGAGACAAACCAAAACCAAAAACAAAAACAAAAACTCTTACATACAGAAAACGAACTGATGGTTGCCAGAAGGGAGGTGGGTGGGTGGGTGGATGGCTGAAACAGACAAAGAGGATTAAACTACACTTAATAGCACTGAGAAATATACAGAATTGTTGAATCACTGTATTGTACACTTGAAACTAATGTAACACTGCATGTTAAGTGTATGTCACTAAAAGAAGAAAGAAAGAAAGTGCGCATTTTATTCTCTTTCCTTCAGAAATCCACTAAAATGACTGACAAAGAATAATAAAAGGCATAAACATGAAAAAATGCTCAACGAAGTCTCCCAAAATATCAAGAACCAACTGGAGAGAAAAGAAAACTTCGAGTAGGAAAGCTCTTATAATACATTACTCAATAATAAACATTATTTACATGGTCAACATTATGTACATAGTTATATTGCTAACACAATATACTGATTTATCATAAAAACTGAGCCAGGCTTATTGGATAAATAGGGAGAGGGGAAGTGAATTGAGAAAGGGTATAAAAGGAGGTAAATACTTACTGCCTGTAGTTGAAATCCAACATCCATTATCCAAATTTGAGGAATCATGAAGTATCATACAGAGACTGTATAACTGAATATTAGTTCTAGAGCCCCCCGCCCAGTTAAGTGTAAGTTAAAAGGAAACAGGAAGTAAGAAGGGATGGGTCAGAGAACTGTTGGTTTTATTTACATTAAGTAATTTGACTTTTAAAATAATTACATGTACTTTGATATAAAAGAAATTAAAAAATTCATGTAAATTTTGCATTCTACAGATTGATTTTAGAAAGATATTAAGGAAAGCTAATCTAGTAGACAATCAATGTATATTTTCATTTTCTATTTCAGTTGTGACTTCAAAACTTGTCAGTTAGTTCTTTCAAATCTCAGATATTCTATGCTGTCATAACATCCTACAAGAGATTCTTGTATATTTTGGCTATCATCCTTAATAGCTTTGTAAATTTGCTGTTTAGAGAATTAGAGAAAAACAGTAATAACATCTTTAAGTTAGCCCATATGTTTGTTTTTGTTTGTTTCTGTAGAGACGATCTCAGGACAAACAGGTAAGTTCCTTTTCTATCTCTTATTGCTAGTATACTTTAGTATCTAAGGAATGGAAAAAATTTTTGCTCTGATAGCGACTGTCATAACAGTTTAAATCCCATCATTGTAAGTATTACTGGGGTACTGAAAAACTTCATTTTCCTCCATGCACTCTTGGAAACACATTCAATTGAAAGAAAATATTTTTTTTAAGGCAAAACTATGATATCTAAGAAATAGCAACAGAAACAAGCAGATGAAAATTTGAAACAAAACTATTACAGCTGAAGAGCAGACAGATGAGTAATAATTAAACTATCCACAAAACATGAATCCTAAGCAAATTCAAGAGGGCTAATGGTAGACAGTAGAACGAGAAGGCTCAGGATTTCCTGGGACCAGGTAACATTTCAGTCAAGCATGTTAAGGTGGATATTAAGACTATCCACCTATTAAGAAGGTGGATGATCAGCTGGTAATATGTTAAAATAACTCTATAAAATCATCTCTTCCATTCCTCTCAATCAAGCTTCTACTTTGGTCCCCTGCAGAGGAGAAGAAAAATGGTGTATGCTCAAGAGAGGTTCGATTAAAGGAACCCTGGATACAGGGAGTTTCTATACATTTAAAATCAGGATGATATCTGACAACAGAGGGACAAAGTAAGAGCCAGGTCCTACATCTGTTCCTAATGTACTCAGAAAACTCAGAAAGTATGGATAACCCATGTTTGGAGAAAATGAACTACCACAGGGAAAAGACTGATTCTTTTTTTTTTAATGTTTATTTATTTTTGAGAGAGATATAGAGTGACGGGGGAGGGACAGACAGAGAGGGGGACAGAGGATCTGAAGTGGGCTCTGTGCTAACAGCACAGAGCTAGATGCGGGTCTCAAACTCATAAACCATGAAATCGTGACCTGAGCCAAAGTCAGATGCTTAACCGACTGAGCCACCCAGGTGCCCCAAAACTGACTGATTCTTATATGAAGGGTTGTTCAGAGAAATCTAACTAGCCCAGGTCGTGATCTGCAGCCATGAGCACATTTAATATAAATGGACTCCCAAGGATCATAAGACTCTGTAAGACAGACTTTAAACCAAAAGACCAAAATTAAGCCATCATAAAATAAATAGGAAATCAGGGAAATCAAGAAAGTTTGGAGAAAAATGTTGACCTAAAAATATATTTAAGATACATGAGATAATTCGCTCATAAATCAAGAGTAAGGGGTGATATAAAGTACATTCAAGGAAAAAGAGAGGTAGGATATTAAAGGTAAAAGTGACACAATAATCTATAAAATGGCTGTAACATGATACACATATTTTTAAAAGAGCTTCTGGTGGGTTGGTGAACACAAGGAAGAAGCACAGGAAGAGCAGTGGGCCCCTTCCCACATACCTTGCCCTGCATGTCTCTTTCATCCAGACATCATCTCCATTCAATGGGGACAAGCACCAGCAGATACAATTTCATTACAGAGGATACTACAAGACTGGTAACTCCTTGAGGGAATAGATTTTTCTTCAATTCCAAGTGGCTACTAGTAAGGAGGAGAGTAGTGTGGATAAGATTTCTTAACATGTACCTGAAAAATCCTTTTAGCCAGCATTGTTAGTAAGAGAAACAAATCCGAAATTAACATGGCCTCTGCAAATCTGTGACATAACAAAGGAGCAGTCTTTGGTAACAAAACAAAACAACACAACACAAAACGTCCAGAGAGGCAAATGAAATAAAACACAGAAGATGGGAATAAAACAAAGTAATGGCTCCAAAAGATCTGTTCTTCTTTAACAGGAGAGCAGGACATTTGTGAATCAACAACAGCGTCGTATGAAAAGCATATTAGAAGAAAACAAGAGGTGTAGGATATTAAAAATATGAAAGAACTAAATAGTAATATTCCGTACAATGCTTGGAAAATGATGTCAGTAAAATTCTACAAAGTCAACTGAATAAAAAAAAAAAACAGACAGAAAATAGGAATTAAGAGAAAAAAAAAGAACAGTTTAGGAAGATTTACTCCACATTAACAAAAGTACCAGTCATAGAGCAAATATTTTTTTGATCAAAACAAACCATTTTTGTTGGGGGTTGGGGAGAGAACAGTCACCCAGATTTTCATACCATGAAAGTTAAAATTGAAAGAGTCCACCAGGGCTCTTCACAATAAGTGGGGAAAGGCACACACCAAGACATCGCATCATGTATTTTTGGAACACTGAAAATAAAGAAAAGTTGACAAATACCAGGGATCGGGATTCAGAATGGCATCAGATTGCTCAATAGCAACAGTCAAAATTAGAAAACAAGGGACCACTGTTTTCAAATTCCAATGTAAATAATTCCAGTGGAGAATTCTGTATCCCCATAATCTTATCAAACAAATGTGGTCAAATGGTGTTATTTTCATAAATGCAAGGTCATAAAATTTTCATCTCCCATGGCCTCCTTATTCAGAAGAAACAGGTGAATGTACTCCATGAAAACAAAGATATAATCCAAGGAAGAGAAACTCAAGAGATCCAAAGCACATGCAATTCAATACAAAGGTTAAATTGTGTCTTCCCAGCTCATTAGTGACAAAAATCCCAAAATGACTATTATTCTGCAAAAGATTGAACAGTCCTGTTGAAATACTGAGAAATTCATGGAAGATGTCTTTGCAAGACAAGAAACTGGACAGATGCTCAGATGTGTTTCAACAAATTAAAAGACTATACACTTCAGGCATTAATTTTGGAGCTACATTAGTGATTACTGCAAAGAAAATTAAATGAAAAAATAAAAGAATATAAATTCTCGGTAATGCTAAAACTTTTTGAAGAGCTGAAGTTCTTTACTGATAAGTTGGTGGCACTTTAATACTATTTATCTGGCTACAGTAAGCAAACACAGAACAATGATTTTTAGCAGAAGTTGTGATATGCAAAATGAGAAAAGTGAAGCATATGGTGTAGTAGGTTCAAAAAATAGAGCTACATGGCATCATGTAGAACCTACTGAGATGTCTCACTTTTCACTCCTAATACTGGTAAATTTGTGTTCTCTTTTTAGCATTCTTGCCAGTGGGTTAATACCTTCTTTAGTCATCTTTCAAAGAACCAATTTTGGGCCAAAAGAAAATATTGAGAATAAATTAAAGCAGATCAGAGTAATACCAGTTACAGAGAAAAGATCAAACATCTGCATAATTGATATGCCAGAGGAGAAAAGAGAAAGAACAGGGACCAGGGAATACTGTAAGAAGGAATTTCCTAATACCAGAAAGATACGCTACCACATCTGGTAAAAAGCACTATAAACTCCAAACTAGATAAATTTAAAAACAAAATAAGATCTACGATACCAGAATAATACCGCTAAGAAAGTTAAAAAGCCGGTCTTAAAACCTTCAGAGTATACCTTCAGAGATAAACCATAAGATTGAGAGCTCTCTCCTCAACAGTAACCAGAATAAAAGAAAATGAAACCTTCAACATACTGAAAGAAAAAAACTGCCAACATTTAATTACATACAAAACCTAAATATTGTTAATATGAAGCTGAAATAAAAGCAATTCCGGGCCAAAAAAAAAAGTTAAATTAATTACAAAATTCCTTCTAAATCTCCTAGATTAAAGTTCCAAAACTGCTGTAAGGAATATCAAACCTGAAAAGGTAAATACACAATCTGAATAACTACTGACTGCAAAACAGTAACATCCTGAGGGTTTTTAACATAGATGCTAATGTTTATATTTGTGTGTAATTAAAATAAATGAGTAATAACATATAAGCAGAGACAAGGATAAATAAAGTGTGCTTGTTTTCTACAGAGATAAAAATACTAATTTTATCAGACTTTGATAAACCAAGGTTACAGTTTGTACTCTCTATAGTAACAACTAGAAAAATACTACAGTAATATAAAATATAAAGCTAAAGAGGCAGAAAATGAAAAAATTAGACAGTCCACCAGTAAAAGAAGAGAAGACAGGAAAGAGGAGGAATTAACCAGTAAGGGAGGGAGGGAACAAAGCTGGGGAAGGAGAGAGAAACATTACAGGTATTATGGATGGAAAGCATGTAGTAAGATGGTTTTAAAGTCAATTATACCAATAATTCCTTGAATTACAAATGGATCAACTGATTCCATTTAAAACACAAGGATAATCAGACTGGATTAAAACACATATTTACAAGAGACAAATCTAAAATATGAGGATGGCAAAAGGTTAAATTTAAAAGATGGAAAATACCACAGAAACTCTAATCTAAAGAGAGTAGTTATTGATATATTAATTTCAGGAATCTAAGGCAAAAAGCATTAGCGATTAAGATAAACATTACACGATAATAGGTTCAACTGGCCAGAAAAATACAGCAATTCTAAACTTGTATACCAGGGGACCCTTGAACACCTGCAGACCCTGCGTGGCAGAAAATCTGGTTCTAACTTTTGACTCCCTAAAAACTCAATAACCTGTTGACCTGCAGCTTCATTGGTAACATAAATAATCAAACACATATTTTGTATACTCCATATTATATACTATATTCTTACAACAAAAGTAAGCTAGAGCAAAGAAAATGTTATTAAGTAAACCAGAAGGAAGAGAAAAACGTGTACAATACTGTACCCTAAAAAATCCGGAATAGAGCCACAGCAGGCGAGGAACAGAGCCGTGGCCAAACCACGAGGCCAGAAACAGCCAACTCCGGGCTCTCCCTGGGAACCTCGCTCGGAGCCCCACCTACCAGGTGAGGGCAGAGCAGAGGCTCAGCGGGCGGTGTGGCAGCAGTAAACCAGCGGCGAAGAAGGCACTCATCGCGCCCCCCCCCTCCCCGCGCCCAGAAAGCCCGCCCTGCAGCCGGCGCCGAGCTGGCCCCGCCCCTCGCTGCGCCTCTCCCGCCGCCGCAGCCCCAGCGACCCGGTGACCCTGGTAGCCACGCTCCCAGGGAGAGGGCCGGGATAGGCGCCGCAAGCGGCCGAGGCTCAGCTTGGAGGGCGCCGCCACGCCGTCGCTGGACGTCTTGCATTACCGAGACTGGTGAAGCGCACAGGAGGCTACCACTACGGAGCCGTCCTCTGAAATTTTAGCCTCAGCGCACCTGCACACCTTCACTGCAACTGCAGGATTTGCGAGAAGCAGGATACACACTTCATTGTCCCAGCTCCTGAAGGGGAGCCGGATAGTAACTACATACACAGCCGGTACTCTCAAAGCGCAGCACACCTTCTGTGTAAGAGATGTGACGTTCAGAGCTTTTGCACTCACCACTCAGACCCTGGAGGTTTCCCAGTCGCCCCACAACGCCAGATGGGAGCACCACCCAGAGTGTGGTCATTGAGAAATTCAATAGTAGAAACTGGGAGAATACAGAAAGGGCCACAAGACCATGAAGCTCATGTCTAAACAATGAGCTCCTGCTTCTCCTTTACTGAAAAGGAGGAATAATTGGGACCAACAGCTTTGATGTCCACACGGCACCTCGGTGGTGCTCATCCATGTGGCTGACCCAGACTTCTGGTGCCATTGGCCCATTGCCATCTCAATTTCTACACTTTGCTCCAGCTATCAGTTTATTTAGGCAGCTCTTTGTCCTTCCTCAGCCCAAATTTTGACGGTGGGCTAGTTGACATACTTCTTTCTCTTCCCAACTTTTGTGTGATCTTTTAGAAAAATAAATATTTTTAACAATAGCAAAAAAAAAAAATCCATGTGTAAGTGGACCTATTGTAGTTCAAACATGTGTTGTTCAATACTCAACTGTATATATAATAGCTTAGTCTCATATATAAAGCAAATCATGAAAGCATAAAAAGAGAGCAATCCACAATCATTTGGGAGATTTATATGTTTTTCTTTCACTGATAAAATGTGTACACCCAGGCACAAACAGAATAGGAAAGATTTTAACATGATTAACAGATTTGATACTGTAAGTGTATATAAAATCTTACATCCTACAACAGCAGAAGGTATATGATTTTCAAATAGAAACAGAACATTAAAAAAATGACCATACGCTACACCATAGATGAAGTCTCAACAATTTTCAGAGCAAAAATTACAAAGTATTTTTTCTCTTACATATGTCACCAACTTAGATTTATTCTAATAATCCAAGATTGCTTTATCATCCAATATCAATCAATGTGATTCACCACATATGTTAAATAGAATAATACTCCCCCTTACCCCAAACACGTCCATGTCCTGATCTCTGGAACCCCTATGATACCTTGTATGGCAAAAAGGACTTTACAGATGTGATTCATTTGGGATCTTGAGATGGGAAGATTAGCCTGAGTTATCCAGCTGGGCCCAATGTAATCACAAGAATCCTTATAAGAGGGAGGCAGGAGGATCAGAGTCAGAGAAGAGGCACAGAATGATGCACTTTGAACATAGAAGGGGCCATGAGACAAGGAAAGCAAGTAGTCTCTAGAAGCTAGAGAAAGCAAGGAAACAGATTCTCCCCTAGAGTCCCCAGAAGAACACAGCCCTGTCAATGACATGATTGTGGCCCACTAAGCCTGACTTTGGAGTCAGAACCTCAGGGTTGTTAAGTCACTAAATTTGTGGCAATTTGTTACAGAAGCAGTAAGAAACCAATACACCACAGATTGGTGTATTGGGGGAAAAAAAAAACTTGTTTAGCAAACCAGAAATAGAAGAGGACTTCCTTAATCTGAAAAGGCTTTTTAAAAAACTTCAGGCAATCTCATATTTAATTTCAAAAACTTTTAAGTTCTTCTCAGAAATAAAAAAACAAGGATGCCCAGTATTATCTCTTCTAACCAAGTAGACCTGGAGGTCTGAACCATTCAATGAAATTTTTTTAATGAAATATAAAGCATTGACATTTGAAAGAAAAAAAAATCAACCTCATTTTTTCAGACAATATGATTATGCATATAAGAAATCCAAAAGACTCCACAGATAAATTTTTAGAATCAATAAGACAGTTTAACAACGTTGCTAAATACAAAGTCATTATCAACAAACTACTATTTTTATACACATGTAAAGAAAAATTAGAAAATGAAATTTTAAGAAATAATACCATGTATAGTAGCATCAAAGTAATAAATACCTAAACGTGAATCTAATAAAAGATGTGCATAGCCTCTACATAGAAAACTACAACACTTCACTAAGAGAAATTAAAGAAGACTTAAATAAATAGTAGTCCTATTCATCAATTGGAAAACTCCGTATTATAAAAATGATAATATTTCAAAGCATAAACTCTAGATTCAAGGTAATCAAAAACCAAAGAAGTTTGGTTTTGTCAAAAATTACGGATTCTAAAACATACTTATCAAAAAGTATCAGTTAAGGGGAAGCAAAGAATCATGGAGTACAAGACTTAAAAGCAAGCAGGAAAACTTAGATTCTATCAGGTATTGTCTTATTATAAAGCAACTGTAATTAAAACAGACTAATATTGGGGTGAAGACAGACAAATGGATCAGGGGAACAGAAATGTGAATTCAGAAACAATTCCATGAATAACTGAAAACAATTTTATGAATAAGGTGTTGCCTCATAGTATTGAGACAAGGAAAGTCTTTTTTCAATAAATAGTACTGGATCAATTCAATATCAATAGGGAAAATAAACCTTGACTCCTCATTAATGTAACTAACTTGTCTCATTTGCTCTGAACTTTTCTGGTTTGGCACTGAAAGTTTTGCATCCTAGGAATTCCATTCAGTGCCTGGTTAACTGGGATGGTCACTCAATCTGTAAGTCACATCATACACAAAATCCATTCTAGCCAGATTAGCTCTAAATGTGAAAAGTGAAACAAAAATGCTTACAGAAGGATTACATAGAATAGCTTGATGACCTTAGGTTAGGTAAGAACAGAAGACAAAAAGCAGTAACCCTAAAAAAGTGATGTTGATATATATTAAAAGTAAGAACTATTCATCAAAAAGCACTTCCACAGTTAAAGGGGAAGACACAGAGTTGGAGAAAATATGTATAACCCATACACCTGAAAATGCACCAATATCCACAAAACAAAGGATTCTATAAATCAGTATGAAAAGGATAGATAGCTCAATAGAAAAATCACCAAGAGGTTTGAAAATGTACTTTACTAAAAGGAATATGCAAATGGTCTCAAGAAAATAAATGAAAGAAAGCATATAAAAAGGAGAGGTGCTTAGTAGCTTAGCCATCAGGAAAATACAAATATTGATCACAATGAGATACCTTACACACTTACGAGGATGGCTACAATTAAAAAGATGAACAATTCCATGTGTTGCTGAGAATAGGAAGCAGTAGAAACTACTGCTAATGGGAGTATAACTGATATATTTATTTTGGGGGGGAAAAAAGGTATGATACTATACACTAAAGTTAAACCACTTTATGACTAAGAAACTCTACTCCTAGATTTATCCAAAGCTTATTAGCTATATACATTGCACACCAAGATAAATGGGCAGAAATGATCAAAGTAGCATTATTCCTAATAGTCAAGTACTAAAAATAACCCAGGGTTGCCTGGGTGGCTGAGTAGGTTAAATCACCAACTCTTGATTTCGGCTCAGGTCATGATTTGCGGTTGGTGGGATCTAGCCCCACGTGGGGCTCCAGGCTGACAGCACTGAGACTGCTTGGGATTCTCTCTCTCCCTTTCTCTCTGCCCTTCCCCCGCTTGTTCACGTATGCTCTCTCTCTCTCCAAATAAATAAATAAACATTATATTTTATTATATATATGTGACCCAAATGTCTACCAACAGTAGAAAGGATAAATAAATTGTGGTATATTCGTACAATGGAATATTATATCACAATGAAAACAAACTATACTAAAAAGCAATAGCAGGAGAATCTCATGAACCTAATGTCAAATGAAAGACACTAGATCAAGGGGGAAAATGGGTACTCCATGATTGCAGTCATATAACGTTCAAAACCTATGGTTTTAGAAGTCAAACTATTATTACCTTTGGAGGAAGGAGAGTGGAGTCAGTGATTTGAAGATGCCTGAAAGATGAACTACCATTAATTGTTCTGTTTCTAAATATGGGTGGTGTTTACATAGGTATGCTCACACTGGGATACTTCATTGATAGAATAGGCACAGATATAGAAAGAATAGATATTTCTGATGTGGGCACTATTCTCTCTGTATTTATACTTAAATACAGAAGTTTTTAAATTTTTGCTTAACGTTTATTTATTTTTTTGAGACAGACAGAGACAGAGCATGAACCAGGGAGGGTCAGAGAGAGAGGGAGACACAGAACCCGAAACAGGCTCCAGGCTCCGAGCTATCGGCACAGAGCCCGATGCAGGGCCCGAACTCACAGACTGTGAGATCATGACCTGACCTGAAATCGGACTCTCAACCGGCTAAGCCATCCAGGCGCCCCTATACAGAAGTTTTTTAAAAGATGGAATTACACGAGATGTTTACTACAAAACACATTTTAAAAACTTTTACACTTGTTACTATTACAGAAATAAAAGCTAAATAATTTAGAAATCCACGTGAAGTTTATAATGTACTTCATAATTTTTACCATAAATTATCATCAGAGAAAACTATATTCCATCCTTGGGAAACTTAAAATATTCTATTTATTTGTGTTTATGTTTTAGTTCAGAACATAGCCACATGTTCCTTATCTCTGATATTCTATAGATTTGTGTACATGAATTTTGAACTCTGATCATTACCAACTTCAGTCATAAAACTGGAAAAGTATTAAAGTGTTATTCAAGTTTACTTTAGCACTCTAAACATATATGTTTTCCTCTCCTCCATCCTGAAGCCTTGCTAAAATTATAACAGTAGAAGGATATAATGGGCCATAAATTCACACAGATAAACCAAGTAAAGAAAAAGAGAGAGAGAGAGAGAGAGAGAGAGGCGGAGATAAACTTCACAAAAATTTTTAAAATTAGTAAAAGAAATAAGGAAATGTGACCAAGTATACTTTTTTTGGCTCAAGAGTGAAGGGTATTTACATAGACAAAAGAGCACTAACACTGACTATTGACTTAACCAGAAATTATGACTAGATGACACCAGAAGAAAAAGAGAGAGGAGCGCGTGAGTGGCAGGTAGAGTAAGATTAAAGACACATCAATGCATAATGGTAAATCAATAAGTAATCTGTAAATTTGAAGAATCAAGAAATAGAAATTTAAGAATTTTAAATAAAAAAGATGAAAATGATATCAAAAAAACAAAACAACATCTAAAAGATTTGGAAGTGTTCTCCTCCAAGGGGAGGGATTGGGGATATGAAATCATGGACACGGGAAATGGGCCTAGGAAATAATGGGCCAAGGAAACTTTTAATTTTTAAAGCCTATATACATTTAGTATGAAAAATTCGATTTAAAAATTTTTTCATGTGGGGCACCTGAGTGGGTAGGTCGGTTAAGCGTCCAACTTCGGTTCAGGTCATGATCTCACAGTTTGTGAGTTCAAGCCCCACAATAGGGTCTGTGCCGACAGCTCAGAACCTGGAGCCTGCTTCAGATTCTGTGTCTCCTTTTCTCTCTTCTCCTCCCCTGCTCACACTCTCTCTCTCTCTCAAAAATAAATAAACAGCAAAACACTTAAAAAAATTTTTTTTCATGTGAATTTTATATTTTGCTGTAAAAAAGACTAGTAAGATACCTGTATTGTCCTCTTCATAGAATAACATTTATTTATCTTATTTGTATTTGTATTTTAGTTAAAACTAAAGAACCACTCATAAGTAAGTTCCTTTTCTGTTTCTCATATTATATTGGTCTCCTAGTTGTTTGAAAATCATTTTGCTCTCTCTGATCATTATTTCTGGTTTTGAAAATTACCCTGAAGGGGTGCCTGGGTGGCTCAGACGGTTGAGCGTCCGACTTCAGCTCAGGTTACGATCTCACGGTCCGTGAGTTCGAGCCCCGCGTCGGGCTCTGGGCTGATGGCTCAGAGCCTGGAGCCTACTTCCGATTCTGTGTCTCCCTCTCTCTCTGCCCCTCCCCCGTTCATGCTCTGTCTCTCTCTGTCTCAAAAATAAATAAACGTTAAAAAAAATTTTTTTTTAATTACCCTGAAAATAATTCTTCAGAAGAAAAGAAAGTCTTCTTTCAATCAGACTATGCTTAGTCTTTTATTTTTGTCTGCACTTTAGTTAAGTCCCCACGATCCATTACTCAGTTCCTTTTTCAACTTTTATCTCTAATGTGCTTTAGTCTACTGATGATGGGAAAGGCTTTTTTGCACACTCAGGCTTTTATCATCTCCAACTGCAAAACCACAGAAGAGTAGAGTATTAAAGTGGGCTTCAGGAGGAAACAATTCAAGCACATTCATTTCATCCACTCCTAGGAGCACAGAAAGTGACAGCTAAGGCAATAAAATGGCATAAAACCCAAAGGACCAATTAAGCAGTCTGTTAAAAAAAAAAAAGGAAAAGATTAAGTATTGGCAATACAAAGAGTTGTACATTAAGCACAATATAACCTCAATGCAGTATATTCCTTAGCTGTGGAGATATGCTGGTGATACATCATGACAATGTATCACTGGATATATTAATTTACCAAAAATCAGGACAAACCATATTGGGAGGATTGGAGGAGGGAATGTGCATGGTGGGGGAAAGAGGAGACAGTAAGATTTAAAAAGTTGGTAAGAAAAGAATACAAAACACTAACTCAAAAAGATAAATGCACCCTTATGTTTATTGCAGCATTATTTACAATAGCTTAATTATGGAGTATATACATACACAACACACATACAATGAGTAGTAACTCAGCCATCAAAAGCAATGAAATCTTGCCATTTACAACAACATGGGTGGACCTAGAGGCTATAATGCTAAGTGAAGAAAGTCAGAGAAAGACAAATACCATATGATTTCATATGGGTTTCTATCAAGAATGGATGCTGTATTTTTTCAAAAGCTCTTTCTGCATCAATTGAAAGGATCATATGGTTCTTATCCTTTCTTCTATTAATGTGGTGTACCATGTTGATTGATTTGCAAATATTGAACCAGGCTTGCAGCCCAGGAATAAATCACACTTGATCATGGAGAATAATTCTTTTAATGCACATTTGCTAGAATATTTTTGAGAATTTTTGCATCCATGTTCATCATGGATATTGGTCTGTAGTTCTCCTTATTAGTTGGTCTTTGTCTGGTTTTGGAATGAAGATAATGCTGGCTTCATAGAATGAGTATGGATGCTTTCCTTCCATTTCTATTTTTTGGAACGGTTTGGGATGAATAGGTATTAACTCTTCTTTAAATGTCTGTTAGAATTCCCCTGGGAAGCCATCTGGTCCAGGACTCTTATTTGTTGGGAAATTTTTGGTAACTGATTTGATTTCTTTATGGTTTATGGAACTGTTCAAATTTTCTATTTCTTCCTGTTTGAGTTTTAGTAGTATGAGAGTGTCTAGCAATTTTTCCATTTCCTCCAGATTGTCCAATTGTTGGCATATAATTTTTCATAGTGTTCTCTTATAATTATTTGTATGTCTGTGTTATTGGTTGCGATCTCTCCTCTTTCATACCTGATATTATCTTTTTGGGTCCTCTCTCTTTTCTTTTTGAGAAGTCTGGCTAGGTGTTCATCAATTTTGTTTCTTTTTTCAAAAAACCAGCTCTTAGTTTTATTAGATTCTGTATCATTTATTTCTGCTCTAATCTTTATTACTTCCCTTCCTCTGCTGGCTTTGGGCTTGATTTGCTGCTCCTTTTCCAGCTCCTTAGGAGTAAGGTTGGGTTGTGTATTTGGGACCTTTCTTGCAATGTATTTTCCCCTTAGGACTCCTGTTGTTGCATCCCAAAGGGTTTGGGCTGTTGTGTTTTCATTTTCATTGGCTTCCATGTATTTTTAAATTTCTTCTTTAATTTCCTGGTTAACCTGTTCATTCATAACTTGATATAATCATATATATCAGTTTTTCACATTATGGTTTGTTTTTTACCCAACCTAAACCTCATGAAGATATTCGTGTACAATTTCTTCCATTACTTTTACCTTTCATTTTGACTTTAATGCATCTACCAATACCGTTCCCATTGTACCATGCTGTATCCCCACCCTATCCCTTGTTAACGAAATATCCTTTCATTGTAACCAAGCTGTCTTCCATAAGAGTAGAGCTCAAAAATTTCCAAAATTTATCAACACATTAAGAGAGATTGAGAAGAAGGCATAAGAGTAGCACTTCTTCCTCTGTGTTCCTAAAGCACTTTGTCCACCATTGTATTATTTAGTACACTGATATAATAATTTATTAAGATGGCTGATTCCTTTTGTAGAAATCTCCTCTTGAAAAAAAATTGGAAATAGATTGAATTACATGAAGACTCTAGAGTATAACAAATCTAGATACCAGTTCCAGGTTTACTCTTAAAAATAACAATAAAGGAAATGGGAGTATAACATTACAAAAAAAAAAAGTCTAAGAGACTCAGACCAATACTGACATAATGATGCCAAATTGACCAAAAAGTAATTTTCAAAGCAAGACTAGATCCTGGATTCTTGGGGGCAGCTTCTGGCTCCACTAATTATTAGCTGTGTGACCTTGGGTAACCTCTATGTGCAGAATCTTCATCATAGGGATGCTGAAGATTAAATAAATTTCAATCACATAAAGCTCTTATACAAGTGCTTGGCACATGATAATTTAATCAATATAAATGACCTGATATTAGTGCTCCAAGATAATTTAAGCCTAAATGAAGTTCTTATCAAGCATGCTAGCAAATCACACCACACTTACTCTCTTATGTTTTATTTTAGGAAAATATTCAGCAACAACAGGTAAGTTTTGCATTCATTAACTAATGCCCTTTACCATTTAGAATTATGAGAAACTTTTGCAGACTCTACCTTAAATAATTTCAGCTTTTCACATATAAGAGTGCTTATTTGTTTTACCTTCTCTCTTCCTTTCTCAGAAACTTATTTAGCATACAATTTTAATCGTACTCATAAAATGAAAAAGAATAAATACAATCTAACTGTAAAGATAAAGACTTCTTGCCATTGGCTCATAGTACCAAGTATTGGAAGGTTTGGAGTGTTATTCTTGACAGAGATAAGAATGCTAAGAAGATCCTTAATCTTCTATCAGTCAAACCACCCTAATTTATTTATTTGTGTTTGTATTTTAGGAAATATTGAGAGCATCCTCAGTAAGTTCCATTCCTATTTCTCAGTTTGAATGGTTTCTGAGCACCAAAATGTATGAAGACCTTTAGCAAAATCTGATCATTAGCATATCAAGCTCTGCAAATCTTAGTATTACTTCTCATTCCACACTATTTCCCATTAGTCAGCATTTTGTAGATTACTGATAGTATCCAGGAAAATTTAATTGCACTGATTAACTAAGAGAACAACAGAAAACTTAATAGCCATTTTAAAAAATATACATTCTAGGGGTGCCTGGGTGGCTCAGTCGGTTAAGCTTCCAACTTCGCCTCAGGTTATGATCTCACCTTTCATGAGTGTAAGTCCCACGTCAGGCTCCATGCTGACAGCTCAGAGCTTGGAGCCTGCTTCAGATTCTGTGTCTCCGTCTCTCTTCCCTTCCCCGCTCATTCTTTCTCTCTCTCTCTCAAAAATAAACATTAAAAAATTTATATACATGTATAATATGTATTATATAATGTATATATGTACATTATACATCTATACATATACATTATACATATGTATAAATGTGTATATATGTATATATATGTGTATATACATATATACACATATACATACATGTATATATATTCTAGGGGCGCCTGGATGGCTCAGTCAGTTAAGCATCTGACTCTTGGTTTCCACTCAGGTCATGATCTCACAGTTCATGAGTTCCAGCCCCACATCAGGCTCTGTGCTGATGGTGCAGAGCCTACTTGGAATTCTCTCTCTTTCCCTCTCTCTCTGCCCCTCCACTGCTCACTCCCTCTCAAAATAAATAAACTTAAATTTTTTTTAATAAATAAAAATATATATTCTATATACTATAAATGAAGAGAGTCCAGTTTGGAGAAAAAAGAAAGGGGTGATGGAAAAGAGCATAATGTTCTACCTACCACTTTCCCTAATTTCAACCTTATCTTTGCACTGGATAGAATGCAAAAGTGTGCTAAAGCCTGTATCTTCAAAAGCAGAAAGAGAAAGCACAGTGAAAGCCACCAAATGGGTCAACTTTTTAAATGATAGGAAGCTTTAAACTCTTTTAATTATCTTTTAAAAAACATAATTATCTCCCATTAAAAAAATTATTTCCATATCTCTTTTGTGAGGTGCCCACTGAAGTCCATGACTGACAACTTTGTTCTAATCCTGAAGCCTATATTAATTCCTTTATTTTATACCTTCCCATGTCCTAAACATAGTCTATTTTTTTTTCCTTTTTGGTTTTAGTTTTTTTTTCTTTTTGGTTTTAGTTCTTACCAGAAACTTGATCATCCTTTAGTAAATTACCTTCTAAAGTCCATTAGATTTGAATTTCTTTTTTTCCCTTATTTCTGTGTCTGGTTCCTATTGGGAAAAAAATTATTTATTCCTTAGCAATCTCTGCATTCAATAAATAGAACAAAATCTTAAGGAAAAATTAAAGTGTACTAATTAATAGATGGTACTAATAAGAGAAGTGTTGTCCTAGGTAGTTAATTCATATAACAGAAAATGCTAACAGAAATAGAACTATTAAGTCTCTACTTTTGCTAAGGAAATATGAATTAAATATGCAATGACTTAATATCTACCATTTTTAGATTAACAAAAGTCAGTGTTGGTGGGGTTATAAGGAAATAGATATATTCATGTTTTTAAGAGAAAATACTGTATACTACAACAAAATCTAGCAAAGATCTTAAACACATAGCTCTAGAGGAATAGCTAAGCAGAAGGTAGTTAAATAATCCAACTTACTATTATATTATAATTAGGAATGACTATTGTGAAGATGGTTAAATCTAGACTCTACAATGTAATAAAAGGTAGAAAAGAACTTAAATGTATGTGTACACTGTAATCAAAATAGGAAAACATGCACCCAGTGTTTATAGCAGCATTATCAACAATAGCCAAAATTATGGAATAGCCAAATACCCATTGACTGATGAATGGACAAAGAAGACGTGGAATAAATTGTGTCTTTATAAACTTTGGAAATCTTATAGTGTTTTATTACATTGTGAATTCATACAAAAGATTTTTAAAATTACTGATATTTGGGGCTTTCCTCTAATATTTTTATTGTTCAACCAATTACATACATAATTTAAAAATGTTATGGAATTATAGTAAGGTACATCAATTTGACTCATTAGAATTACTTCTTTTTTTATTTATTTTTTTATTTTATTATTTTTGGGACAGAGAGAGACAGAGCATGAACGGGGGAGGGGCAGAGAGAGAGGGAGACACAGAATCGGAAACAGGCTCTAGGCTCTGAGCCATCAGCCCAGAGCCTGACGTGGGGCTCAAACTCACGGACCGTGAGATCCTGACCTGGCTGAAGTCGGACGCCCAACCGACTGCGCCACCCAGGCACCCCTAGAATTACTTCTTAATATTCCATGTTCTACTATATTCTTTTTGGGGTTTTTTTACTGATTTTATTATTTATCTGTAATGGTATTTGTTTTTTTTTATTTTAAATTTTTAGACATCCCAATAGCTGTACATAATTTATGTACCCAACTTATGAATTTGGAGATAAGTATACATCCATGAAACCATCACCACAATATATGCCATTAACCATCAAAAGTTTCATCTCTCTTCTTTATCTCTCTCTCTCTTAATCTCTTTTTTTTTCTTTTTGGTAATAAGAACACTTAATGTAAGATCTACCCTTGAAACACATTTTGAAGCATACAATACAATATTGTTGACCATAGGCACTATGCTGCACAGAACTCTAGAACTTACTCATTGTATATAACCAAAAGTTGTACCCTTTGACTAATTAATATCTCCCTATTTCTCCCTCCTTAGCCCCTGGCAATCACCATTCCACTCTTGCTATTATGAGCTTGGCTATTTTAGATTTTACATGTAATTAAGATCATGCGGTATTTGTACTTCTATGTCTAACTTACTTCACTTAGCATAATGTCCTCTGATTTTATTCATGTCACAAACAGAAGGATTGTCTTCTAATGACAGAATAATACTCAATTGTGTATATATTCCACATATTCTTCATCCATTCATCTATCATTATATTGCTTCCATGAATTGGCTACTGTGAATAGCCAATGTATATATATGTATACATTGTATATATATGTATATATATAATGTATAACATACATATATATATACATATTTATGTATATATATATGCCATATGTATATATATATGCCATTAAAACAGATGTAAAGTGCTATCTCATTGTGGTTTTTATTTGCATTTTCCTGATTATTAGTGACATTGAGAATATTTTCATACATGTTGGCCATTTGTATGTCTTCTTTTGGGAAATATCTGTCCAGGGCCTTTGTTTACTTTTTTAATCTGCTTATTTTGGGTTGTTATTGTTGTTGAGTTGTATGAGTTCCTTTAATATTTTGGACATTAACCCTTTATCAGATACATAATTGGCAAAATTTTCTCCTAATTTGTTGGTGAAAACTACTTTATTATTTAATATGTGGATATCCACTTTTCCCAACATCACTGATTGAAGAAACTATTCTTTCCCCACTGTGTGTTCTTGGTACTCTTGTCAAAGATCAGTTAACCATATATGCGTGAGATTATTTCTGGACTTTCTTCTGTTCCATTGTCTGTATATCCATTTTTATACCAGTATCACACTATAGTTTTGTATTATATTTGGAAATTAGAAAGTGTATTCCTCCAGCTTTGTTATTGCCCAAAATTTCTTTGGCTATTCAAGGTCTTCTGTAGTTCCATATCAAGTTTAGCATTATTTTCTGGGGGAAAAAATGTCATTGGGATTTTGATAGGGATTAAATTGAATCTGTAGATCAGATTGCTTTGGGTAATACAGACATTTTAACAATATTAATTCTTCCAATTCATGAAAATAAATATCCTTCCTTTTATATGTGTCTTCTTTAATTTCTTTCATCAGTGTTTTAAAGTTTTCACTATACAAGTATTTTTACCTTCTTGATTAAGTTTATTCCTAAGTATGTTTATCTTTTTGATACAATTGTAAATGATATAGTTTCTTAATTTCCTTTTCAGGTAAATCATTATTAGTATATACAAATGCAACTGATTTTTGCATGTTGATATTCTATCCTGTAACTTTGCTGACTTCATTTACCGATACTAATAGTTTTGGGAAGGGTTTTATGAAGTCTTCAGGGTTTTCAACATATTAGCTCATATCATCTGCAAGCAGAGACCATTTTACTTCTTCCTTTCAGATTTGGATACCTTCCATTTCTTTTTATTTTCTATTGCTCTGGCTAGGACTTCTAGTACTATGTTAAATAGAAGTGGTGAGAAAGAGGGGAGCTTGGGTTGGTTAAGCATCCAACTTCAGCTCATCACTGTTTGTGAGTTTGAGCCTCTCATTGGGCTCTCTGCTATCAAAATGGAAACCACTTTGGAGCCTCTGTCTCCCCCTCCCTCTCTCTCTCTCTCTCTGCACCTTCCTCCACACTCTCTCTCTTTAAAAAATAAATGAACATTTTAAAAGAAGAAGTGGTGAGAAAGAGAGAGAAAAATCAAGAGGTGTCCATCAAAGGGTGCAGTTTCAGTTATGCAAAATAATTCAGTTCTAGAAATTTACTGTATAACCTAAGGCCTATTATTGACAATAGCTATTGTATACTTAAACTTTTGTTAAGAGGGCAAATCTTATGTTAAGTGCTTTAACCATGAAAATAGAAAATAAATTATATATATGTAATTTTTTTGATCAAACATTTTTATTCTATTCTTTCTCCAACTTCTTTCTTCTTCTTCTTTATTTTCCTCTCTCTTTATCTTGATTTAGCCTTATAACTTTTTGATTCTCTATTTGGATTTCTTTTCTCCCCTTTTATTTTTCTCTTTTTATGGGATCAGACCCACTCCCCTCTCCTTTTTTCCCCAGGGTTACTTCAACAAACAAATTAAAGCACATCTGTGAAGGTCCAAACATTCCACCACCACAAGCAAGAAGGAGCTCTGCAGAGGACCGAGCTCTGCAGATCTCTGTAGTGGGATAGAGTAGCCAAAACACAACAACAAAGTGCATACAACATACACCAAAACCACTTCCATGAGTGCCAGGCCCTGGCAGTATATGACCCTTTTTTAATATAAAGGTACTCTAAGGTGCAGGACACATAACACACTTTTAAAACACACAAAAGAGAGAAATGTAGCCAAAATTACAAAATGGAGAAATTCTCCCCAAAAGAAAGTTCAAAAAGAAATCATAGCCAGAGATTGTTGCTCTGTACCATTGTGTTATCTGTAATTTCATGTTCCTGGTGATGTACTCTGGTCCTTTGTAGTCTTTGCTGATTTCCACTGATTTATTGCTCAAAACAGATAAAATTAATATATATCTGCACAATAATATATGATAACAGTCATCAGACTACTAGCTGGTCTTGAAAAGAGCATAGAAGACACCAGAGAAACTCTTACTGCAGAGATCAAAGACTGAGAACTAGTTAGGATGAATTTCAAAATGCTATAATTGAGATGCAAAGTAAACTAGGTACAGTGACAGCAGGATTGAAGAAGTAGAGGAGAGAATAGGTGAAAGAGAAGATAAAATTATGGAAAATAATGAAGCTGAAAAAAAGAGGCAAGGGGAATTACTAGATCATGAGGGGAGACTTAGAGAACTAAGTGATTCCATGAAACAAAACAATTATCTGTATCATGAGACTACCAGAAGAAGAGTGAGAGAAAGGGGCAAAAGGTTTATTGGAACAAATTATAGTTGAGAACTTCCCTAATCTGGGGAAGGAAACAGGCATCCAAGTCCTAGAGGCACAGAGAACTTCCTTTAAATCAACAAAAACAGGTCAACACGTCATATCATAGTGAAAGTGGAAATATATAAAGGTAAAGAAAGAATTCTGAAAGAAGCTAGGGACAAATAGACCTTAACCTACAAAGGTAGACACATAAGGTTAGTAGCATTCCTGTCCTCTGAAACTTGGGAGGCCAGAAAGGAGTGGCAGGAAATATTCAATGTGCTGATAGGAAAAATATGCAGCCAAGAATCCTTTATCCAGAGAGGCTGTCATTCTGAATAGAGTAGAGGTAAAGACTTTCCCAGACAAAGAAAAAATAAAGTTTGTGACCACTAAACCAGTCCTGCAAGAGATCCTAAGTGGGATTCTTTGAGTGGAAATCAGCAAAGACTACAAAGGACCAGAGAACATCACCAGAAACATGAAATTACAGATAACACAATGGTACTGAGTTCATATCTTTCAATAATCACTCTGAATGTAAGTGGACTAAATGCCCCAATAAAAAGACATAGGGCAGCAGAATCGATAAGCAAAAATAAGATCCGTGCATATGCTGCTGCCTACAACAGACTCACTTTAGACATGAGGACATATGCAGATTGAAAGTGAGGGGGGTGGAGAACCATCTACCATGTTACTGGATGTCAAAAGAAAGTCAGAATAGTCATACTTAGACAAACTATATTTTGAAACAAAGACTATAACAAGAGATAAAGAAGGGCATATCATAATTAAGGAGTCTATCCATCAAGAAAAACTAACAATTATATATTTGTGACCCAACGTGGAAGCCCCCAAATATATAAATTAATTAATCACAAATATAAGCAAAATTATTGATAATAGCACCATAATTGTAGAAGACTTTAATACTCCACTTAACAGCAATGGAAAGATCATCTAGGCAAAAATCAATAAGGAAACAACAGCTCTCAATGACACATTGGACCAGATGGACTTAACAGATATATTCAGAATATTTAATCCTAATGCAGTAGAATACACATTCTTTTTGACTACATATGGAACATTCTCCAAAATAAATCACAGATGGGGCCACAAATCAGCCCTCAACAGGTACAAAAAGATTGAGATCATACCATGCATATTTTCAGATCACAACACTATGAAACTTGAAATCAACCAAAGAAAAAGTTTGGAAAGCCCCCAAATACATGGAGGTTAAAGAACATCCTACTGAAGAATGAATGGGTTGACCAGGAAATTAAAGAAGAAATTTAAAAATACATGGAAGCCAATGAAAATGAAAACACAACAGCCCAAACCCTTTAGGATGCAGCAAAGGTAGTCCTAAGAGGAAAATACATTGCAATTCAGGCCTATCTCAGGAAGCAAGAAAGGTCCCAAATATACAACCTAACCTTACATCTAAAGGAGCTAGAAAAGCAGCAGGAGATAAAGCCCAAAGCCAGCAAAAGAAGATGAATAATAAAATTGTAGCAGAAATAAATGTTATAGAATCAATAAACAAAAACAAAAAAACAAAAAACCTTGTAGAACATATCAATAAAACTAAGAGCTGGCTTTTTGAATGAATAAACAAAATTGATAAACTCCTAATCAGACTTCTCAAAAAGAAAAGACAGAGGATCCCCCAAAATAAAATTACATATGAAAGAGGAAAGATCACAACCAATAATACAGAAATACAAAGAATTACAAGAATACTAAGAAAAATTATATGCGAACAAACTGGACAATCTGGAAAAATGGAAAAATTCCTATACACTCTCACACTTCCAAAACTCAAATGGAAAGAAATAGAAAATTTGAACAGAGCCATAACCATAAAGAAATTGAATCGATTATCAAAAATCTCCCAACAAATAAGAGTCCTTGGTCAGATGGTTTCCAGGGGAATTTTACCAGACATTTATTTATTTATTTTTTAATTTTTTTTTCAACGTTTTTTATTTATTTTTTTGGGACAGAGAGAGACAGAGCATGAACGGGGGAGGGGCAGAGAGGGAGACACAGAATCGGAAACAGGCTCCAGGCTCCGAGCCATCAGCCCAGAGCCTGACGCGGGGCTCGAACTCACGGACCGCGAGATCCTGACCTGGCTGAAGTCGAACGCTTAACCGACTGTGCCACCCAGGCGCCCCTTACCAGACATTTAAAGGAAAGTTAGTATCTATTCTTTTCAAACTGCTCCAAAAAATCGAAATGGAGGAAAAGCTTCCAAACTCATTCTATAAATCCAGCATTACTTTGATCCCAAAACCAAAGACCCCACTAACAAGGAGAATTATAGGCCAAGGTCCTTGAGGAACATGGGTGCAAAAATTCTCAACAAGATACCAGCAAATTGAATTTGACAGCACATTAAAATAATTATTCACCATGATCAAGGGAAATTTATTCCTGGGCTGCAGGGCTGGTTCAACATTTGCAAATCAATCAATGTGATACATCACATTAATAGAAGAAAGGATAAGAACCATATGATCCTTTCAATAAATGTAGAAAAAGCTTTCGATAAAACATAGCATCCTTTCTTGATAAAAACCTTCAAGAAAGTCAGGATAGAAAGAACATATCTTAACATCATAAAAGCCATACATGACAGGCCCACAGCTAATATCATCCTCAATGGGGAAAAACTGAGAGCTCTTCCCCTAAGATCAGGAACATGACAGGGAAATCTACTCTCACCACTGTTGTTCAACATAGTGTTGGAAATCCTAGCCTCAGCAATCAGGCAGCAAAAAGAAATGAAAGGCATCAAATCAGCAACAAAGAAGTCAAACTTTTCACTCTTCACAGGTGACATGTTACTCCATGTGGAAAACCCAAAAGACTCCACCCAAAAACTGCTAGAGCTGATACATGAATTCAGCACAGTTGCAGCATGTAAAATCAATGTACAGAAATCAGTTGAATTTTATACACCAATAATGAATCAGCAGAAAAAGATATCAAAGAATTGATCTCATTTACAATTGCACCCAAAACCATAAGATACCTAGGAATAAACCTGACCAAACAGGCAAAAGATCTGTATGCTGAAAACTATAGAAATCTTATGAAGGAATTGAAGAACACACAAAGCAATGGAAAAGCATTCCACACTCATGGGTCTGAAGAACAAATATTGTTAAAATGTTGATACTGCCCGAAACAATTCAATGCATTCAATGCAACCCCTATCAAAATAACACCAGCATTCTTCACAGAGCTAGAATGAACAGTTTTAAAATTTTTATGGGACCATAAAAGACCAAAATAGCCAAAATAATGTTGGAAAAGAAAACCAAAACTGGGAGCATCAAAATCCCGAACTTTAACCTATATTACCAAGCTTTAGTCATCAAGACGGTATGGTATTGGCATGAATACAGACACATAGATTGATGGAATAGAATACAGAACCCTGTATAAGACCCACAAATATTCAGCAAACTAGTCTTCAACAAAGCAAGAAAGAGTATCCGATTGAAAAAAGACAGTTTATAGAGACTCTAGCAAATGGTGCTGATAGAACTATACAGCAACAAGCAGAAGAATGAAATTGAACAGCTTTATTACCCTATACACAAAAATAAATTCATAATGGATGAAAGACCTAAATGTGAGACAGGAAACCATCAAAATCCTAGAGAAAACAGGCAGCAACCTCTTTGACCTAAGCTGCAGCAACTTCCTACTTGACCTGTCTCTGGAGGCAAGGGAAACAAAAGCAAAAATGAACTATTGGGACCTCATCAAGATGAAAACCTTCTGCACAACAAAGGGAACAATCAATTAAACTAGAAGGCAACCGACAGATGGGAGAAGATATTTGCAAATGACATATCAGACAAAGGGTTAGTATCCAAAATCTATGAAGTACTTACCAAACTCAACACTCCCCTAAAAACAAGTAATCCAGTGGAAAAATAGGCAGAAGACATGAATAGACACTTTTGCAAAGAAGACATCCAGATGGCTAATGGACACATGAAAAGATGCTCAGCAGCACTCATCCTCAGGGAAATTCAAATTAAAACCACAGTGAGATACCACCTCACACCTGTCAGATGGCTAAAATTAACAACTCGGGAAACAACAGATATTGGCCAGGATATAGAGAAAGGGGAACACTTTTGCACTGATGGTGGGAATGCAAACTGGTGCAGGCATTCTGGAAAACCATATGGAGATTCCTCAAAAATTTTCAAGAGAACTACCCTATGACCTAGCAACTACATTACTAGGAATTTATCCAAAGGGTACAAAAATGCTGATTTGAAGGGGCACATGCACCCCAATGTTTATAGCAGCACTATCAACAATAGCAAAAGTATGGAAAGAGCCCAAATGTCCACCACTGATGAATGGATAAAGAATATATATATATATATATATATATATATATATGTGTATATATATATATATATGTGTGTGTGTGTGCGCGCACGCGCACGTGTGGTGTGTGTGTGTGTGTGTGTGTGTATACACAGCAATGAAAAAGAATGAAATCTTGCCATCTGCAACAACGTGGATGGGACTGGAAGGTATTATGCTAAGCAAAATAAATCAGTCAGAGAAAGACAGATATCATATGATTCTTCTGATATGTGGAATTGGAGAATCATAGCAGATGAACATAGGGGAAGGGAAGGAAAAATAAGGTAAAAATGGAAAGGGAGGCAAAATATAAGAGACTCTTAGATACAGAGAACAAACTGAGGGTTGTTGGAAAAGGGGGTTAGTGGTGGTGGGGGTTAAGTGGGTGATTGGGCATTAAGGAGGGCACTTTTTGGGATGAGTACTGAGTGTCATATGTAAGAGATGAATCACTGGATTCTGCTCCTGAAACTAAGACTACAGTGAATTTTAACTAACTCGAATATAAAAAAAATAAAATAAAATAGAAAATAAATAGCACAAGAAAACAAAAGAGAGAAGAGAAAGATGATGGCAGATTAGGAGGACCCTAGGCTCACCTATTCCCATGAATACAACAAAATAACTGTCAAATCATCCTAAATACCCCAGAAATGAACCTGAAGGCTGGCAGAACAAACTGTATAACTAAAGGCAGAGAAGAAGCCACATCAAAGAAGGTAGGAAGTGCAGAGACATACCTTAAGTGAGAAACAGATCATGGGCACTGTGGTGGAGAGGGAGTTGTGGTCACAGAGAAGGGTGAAAGACAGGCTAGCACACAGGGGAACCAACACTGGAAGAAGAATCCCCATAGCAATGAGCTTGCAAAAATGAGAGGGATCAAATTTTATGAGTTTTTTCACCAGTGTGCTTTAGAACCAGAGTTCTAAAGGTCAGTGTGCTGGCTGTGTGAGAGCTGAGGGCATTTGGGCTGCTCTTGGAAAAAGGCAGTGCAAACAATCCACGGATGTATAGTATGGAAATAGTAATCTGAAGAGTACCTGGGGCACACAGTGGGGAGGTTAGTTGCCTGACTTGGAGCATGTCCCAGAAGGCAACATTCACAGAGAAACAACTCCGGAAACAAAGGAACTGGCAGGCACCATTTTCCTCCCCTTATCCTCAGCATAAGTACATAAATACACCTAGAGTAACCATCACAGCACCAACACTTACAACCTAACCAGGTTATACAAAGCCCTGCCACCCCTCCCATGCACTGGCAGAACTGCCCTTCCCACTCATGCTTGCCTCAGTCCAACCAATGGGGGCTGCCTGCCCCAGAAGACCCTACCCAACATGCATCTCCTGACTTGGGAGTTTTGTTGAGCCTCCATTTTGGTGGCAATAGTGACAAGTCTAATTTCATAAGCAGACCAGAGCACACCTAGTTAGAAACACACCACATTCAGACCAGGGATCAACCACTGCTCACAACAGGTAAAAAGAGCCTCTGCAGATGACTGGCCTGAAGGATAAAGTGGCTAGGACATAACAGAGCACACACATCATATATTGGAGACACTCCCAGAAGTTCCAGGCCCTGTGGAACAGGGTATACTGCACCTCAGGGCACTACAGACCTCTTCTTCAGAGTCTTTGTGCTTGAAAACAGGAGACAAAACTGACTTTGCTAACACAGAGACTACAGGGCATAGACACTTAGACAAAATGAGAAGACAGAGGAATTTGTACCAAGTGAAAGAACAGGACAAGGTCATGGTCACAGAACTAAGTAAAACAGATATATGCAATATGCCTGATAGAGAATTTAAAGCAATAATAAGAATACTCGCTGAATTTACAAAAAGCATGGAGAACATCAGTGAGACCATTAACACAGACATAAGAAATAACATAGCAGAGATGACAGGCTCAATAAACAAAATGAGAAACATGCTTGATGAAATGGACAACAGGCTTGAAGAAGCAGAGAAACAAAGACATAGTAAGGGAAGCTATAAAGCTGAAAAAAAGAGAGAGAAAAGAATTATGCAAAATGAGAATAGACTTAGGGAATGCAGTGACTCCATCAAATGTAATAACATTTGTACAACAGGAATCCCAGAAGAAGAGAGAGAAAAGGGGGCAAAAAATGTTTGAAGAAATAGTAGCTGAGAACATCCCTAATCTGGGGGAAGAAAACAGGTATCCAGATCCAGAAGGCACAGACAATCCCCAATGAAATCAATGGAAGCAGATCCAAATCATGACATTGTAATTAAAATGGAAAGTAGTAGTGATAAAGAAAAAATATTAAAACCAGCAAGCAAAAGAAGACAGTTACTTACAAAGGATACCCCACAGACCATCAGGGATTTTCAGCAAAAACCTTCCAAGCCAAAAAGGAGTGGCATAATATATTCAAAGTGCTAAATGGGAAAAACTTGCTGCCAACAATATTCTATGTAGCAAGATTATCATGGAATGAGAGATTAAAGAGTTTCCCAGGCAAACAGAAATTAGAGTTCATGACCACTAAACCACCCCTTCAAGAAATATTAAATGGGACTCCATAAGTGGAAATGAGAGACTAGAAATGACAGTGGGAATGTAAGAAACACAAAAGCAGTAAAAATGAATATTTCCATTAAAAATATCAGTCAAGGAACTCACAAAATTAAAGGATGTAAAATATGACACATATACCTAAAATGTGGAGAGGAGAGGAGAAAAGAATGGAGTCAAACTTAAATGAGCATCAACTTAATACAGACTATTATATGCAAAAGAGGTTATATACAAACCTAATGGTAACCCTGTATCAAAAACCACTAATAAATATGCAAAGAATAAAGAGAAAGAGGGGCGCCTGGGTGGCGCAGTCGGTTAAGCGTCCGACTTCAGCCAGGTCACGATCTCGCGGTCCGGGAGTTCGAGCCCCGCGTCAGGCTCTGGGCTGATGGCTCAGAGCCTGGAGCCTGTTTCGATTCTGTGTCTCCCTCTCTCTCTGACCCTCCCCCGTTCATGCTCTGTCTCTCTCTGTCCCAAAAATAAATAAACGTTGAAAAAAAAAATTAAAGAGAAAGAAATCCAAACACATTACTAAAGAAAAACAGAAAACCACGAGAACAAGAAAAATAAGAAAGGATCAGGGAAAATCTTCAGAAACAACCACAAAATAAGTAATAAAATGGCAATGAATACATATCAATAATTACTTTGAATTTAAATGAACTAAATGCTTCAATCAAAAGAGAGAGTGGCAGAATGGATTTAAAAATAAGGCCCATCTATATTTTGTCTACAGGAGACTTATTTCAGACCTAAAGACACCTGCAGATTGAAAGTGAGAGGGTGGAGAAACACTTATGCAAATGGGTATCAAAAGAAAGCCAGAGTACCAATACTTATTTCAAACAAACAAGACCTTGAAACAAAGACTGAAACAAGAGATAAACGAAGGACACTGAGTGATAATAAAAGGAACAATCTAACACAAAGATATAACAATTGTAAATTTGCATGCAACCAATGCGGAAACACCCAAATACACAAAACAATGAATAACACACATAAAGGAACTAATCCTCAATAACACAATAATAGTAGGGGCAGCTGGGTGACTCAGTCAGTTAAGTGTCTGACTCTTGATTTCAGCTTAGGTAATGATCTCATGGTTTGTGAGTTTGAGCCCTGTATCAAGGCTCTACACTGACAGTGTGGAACCTGCTTGGGATTCTCTCTCTCCCTCTCTTTTTCTCTGCCCCTCCCTTGCTCACTCTCCCTCTCTCTTTCAAAGAAAGAAAGAAAGAAAGAAAGAAAGAAAGAAAGAAAAATATACAATAATAGTAGCAGACTTTAACACTCCCCTTACAGCAATGGACACATCATCTAAACAGAAAATCAACAAAGAAATAATAGCTTTTAATGACACACTGGAATACTTGAATTTAACAGATACATTGAGAACCTTTCTTCTTTAAATAGCAGAATACACATTCTTTTCAAATATAGATGGAACATTCTCCAGAATAGATCACATATTAGGCCCCAAAAGAAGCTGCAACATATTTAAGAAGATTGAAGTCATACCATGCATCTTTTCTGACCTCAACACTATGAAACTAGAGGTCAACCACAAGAAAAAGTCTGGAAGGGGGCACCTGGGTGGCTCAGTCGGTTGAGCAGCCGACTTTGGCTCAGGTCATGATCTTGCGGTCCATGAGTTTGAGCCCCACGTCAGGCTCTGTGCTGACAGCCCGGAGCCTGTTTCGGATTCTGTGTCTCCCTCTCTCTGACCCTCCCCCGTTCATGCTCTGTCTCTCTCTCTGTCTCAAAAATAAAAGTTAAAAAAAATTAAAAAAAAAAAGAAAAAGTCTGGAAAGACCAAAAATACATGGAGGTTAAATGACATGGAGGTTGTATGACATGCCACTTAAACCTAATGGTAAACCTATATCAAAAACCACAATAAATATGCAAGGAATAAAGAGAAAGAAATCCAAATACATACTAAAGAAAAACATAAAACCATGAGAACAAGAAAGATGAGAAAGGATCAGAGAATCTTCAGAAACAACCAGAAAATAAGTGACAAAATGGGTCAACCAGTAGATCAAAGAAGAAATATAAAACTAATGGAACCAAATGAAAATGAAAAAAAAAGATTCAAAACCACTTGGATTCAGCAAAAGTAATTCTAAGAGAAAAGTTTATAGTAATACAGATTCACCTCAAGAATCAAGAAAATCACAAATAAAAAATCTAACTTCACACATAAAGGAGCTAGAAAAAGAAAAACAAAAGAAGACTAAAGCCAGGAGAAAGAAAGAAGGAAGGAAATAATAATGATTATAGCAGACATAAATTATATAAAAACAAAACAAAAACAAAAACACAATAGAAAAGATCAATGAAACCAAAAGCTGGTTCTTTGAAAAAAATCAATAGAATTGATAAAGTTGTAGAGAAAAAGAGCCCAAATACATAAAATCACAAATGAGAGGGAAGAAATAACAACTAATACCACAAAATTATAAGATATTATAAAAAAAATACACGCCAAAAAATTACACAATTTCCAAGAAATGGATAAATTCCTAGAAATATATAAACTACAAAAACTGAAGCAGAAAGAAATAGAAAATTTTAACAGACCAATTACCAGCAAAGAAATTAAATCAACAATCGAAAAACTTCCAACAGGGGTGCTTGGGTGGCTCAATCAGTTATAAATCCAATACTTGACTTCAGTTAAAGTTATGATTTCATGGTTCATGAGATTGGGCCCCATGTCTCTTC
Source organism: Prionailurus viverrinus (assembly GCF_022837055.1). NCBI lineage: Eukaryota > Metazoa > Chordata > Mammalia > Carnivora > Felidae > Prionailurus > Prionailurus viverrinus. The sequence goes on along the minus strand of NC_062565.1, from coordinate 31,160,809 downwards.
ATCAGGCTCTGCACTGACAGTACAGAGCTTGCTTGAGATCCTCTCTCCCTCTCTCTTTGCCCCTTTCCTGCTCTTTCTCACTCCTTCTCTCTCTCAAGATAAATAAATAAACATTAAAAAAACAAACAAACCTCCTAACAAACAAATGTCCAAGACCAGGTGGATTCACAGGCGAATTCCACTAAAGATTTAAAGAGTTAGTACATATTCTTCAAAAATTATTCCCCCCCCCAAAAAAGAAAAAAAAACTTCTAAATTTATGTTATGAAAAAAAACCTTCTAAAACCAGCATGAGTCTGTTACCAAAATCAGATAAAGACTTGATAAACAAACAAACTACAGACCAATATCTCTGATGAACACTGATGCAAAAATCCTCAACAAGATACTAGCAAACAGAATCCAACAATACATTAAAGAAATCTTCACCCATTCACCACAATCATTTGGAATTTAATCCTAGGTTGCAAGTGTGGTCCAACATTCTCAAATCAATCAATGTGATATATCACATCAATAAGAGAAAGGATAAGAATCATATGGTCCTTTCAATAGATGCAGTAAAATCATCAGACAAAGTAAAACATCCATGTGTCATAAAAGCCTCAACAATATAGGTTTAGAGGGTATCTACCTCAACATAATTAGGGCCATATATGAAAATCCCACAGCTAACATCATCCTTGATAGGGAAAAACTCAGAACTTTCCCCCTAAGGTCAGGAACAAGACAAGGATGTCTACTCTCCCCACTTTTATTCATTTATGCTGTGGAAGTCTTAGCCACAGCAGTTAGACAACACAAAGACATAAAAGATATGCAAATTGGTGAGAAAGAATGAAAACTTACCTTATTTGAAGATGATGGATACTCTATAGAGAACACCTGAATGATTCCATCAAAAAATTTGCTAGAACTGATACATGAAGTCAGTAAAGTCACAATGTACAAAATCAATGTACAGACAACTATTTCATTTCTATACAATAATAATGAGGCATCAGAAAGAGAAATTAAGAAAATAATCCCATTTATAATTGGACCCCAAATAATAAGATGCCTAGGAATAAAGCTAATCAAAAAGGTAAAAAACCTATACTCTGAAAAATATAAAACATTGATGAACAAAGTTGAAGAGGACACAAAGAAATAGAGACATTCCACACTTATGGATTAGGAGAACAAATATTTTTAAAATATCCACACTACTCAAAGTATTGTACACATTTAATGCAATCCCTACCAAAATACCAACATTTTTCCAATATTTTTCACAGAAATAGAACAATCTTAAAATTTGTATGGAACCATAAAGGACCCCAAATACCCAAAGTAGTCTGGAAAAAAGGGGCAAGGCTGGAGGCCTCACAATTCCCAACTTCAAGTTATATTACAAACCTGTGGCAATCAAGTAAGTATGGCACTAGCACAAAAATAGACACATAAATCCATAGAACAGAACAGAAAGCCCAGAAATAAACCCACAATTATATAGTCACTTAATCTTGACAATGAAGGAAAGAATATCCAATGGGAAAAAGACAGTCTTTTCAACAAATAATGTTGGTAAAACTGGAAGACATTTTTCCAAAGAAGACATACAGATGGCCAACAGACACATGAACAGATGCTCATTATCACTTATAATCAGAGAAATGCAAAGCAAACTACAATGAAATATCACCTCACACTGGTCAGAATGGCTAAAATCAACAACACAAGAAACAACAAGTGTTGGCAAGGATGTGGAGAAAAAGGAGCTCTGTTGCACTGTTGGTGGGAATGCAAAATCATGCAACCACTGTGGAAAACAGTATGGAGTTTCCTCAAAAAGTAAAAAATACAACTACCCTATAATCCAGCAATTGCACTATTGGGTATTTATGCAAAGAATGCAAAAACACTAATTCAGGGGTGACTGGGTGGCTCAGTCAGTTAAGTGTCCAGCTTAGGCTCAGGTCATGATCTCATTGCTCATGAGTTCAAGCCCTGCATTGCACTCTGTGCTGACTGTTCAGAGCCTGGAGCCTGCTTTGGATTCTATGTCTCCCTCTGTCTCTGCCCCTCCCCCCATCTCTCTCTCTCTCTCAACTATAAATAAAAACAGTAAAAAATAAATTTAAAAAACAGTAATTCAAAAGGATGTGTGCACCATATGTTTTTTATAGCAGCATTATTTGCAATACCCAAAATAAAGAAGTAGCCCAAGCATCCATTGATTGGTGAATGGATAAAGAAGATGTGGCATATATATACAATCAAATATTATTCAGCCATAGAATGAAATCTTGCCATTTGCAATGACATGGATGGAGCTAGATGGTACAATGCTAAGAGAAATAAGTCAGAGAAAGACAAATCCTATATGATTTCACTTATGTGAAATTTATGAAATGAAACAAGTGAGGAAAAGGAAATAAAGAGAGTGAGAGCAAGATAAACCAAGAAATCTATATCTATAGAGAACAAACTGATAGTTACCAGAGGGGAGGTGGGTGGGAAGATGGATAAAATAGGTGATGGAGATTAGGGAGTCAATTGTCATGAGGAGCACCGGGTGATTAAAATTTAAAAATTTAAAATTTTAAAAAGAATGCAAAAAAAAGAAAAGAAAATAGCAAAAGGTACAGGAGAAAACTTTTGCAGGTGATGGATAATTTTATGGCATTGATTGTGATGATCCTTCATTGGTGTATACTTATCTCCAAACACTTAAACTTGTCTACATGAAATGTCTATGATATTTTATATCAATTATACACATAGCATGAAAAGTACAGCATAGGGAATATAGTCAATAGTGTTATAATAACATTATATAATGGTAAATGGTAACTACCCTTATCATGATGAGCATATTGTGATGTATATCATTGATGAATCACTATGTTGTACACTTGAAACTAATACAATATTGTATGTCAACAATACTTCTATTTAAAAAAGAAAACACTGGTCAACAAAAATGACTAGGAGCTGGAAAAAAATATTCTATCCACTAAAAAAAAAATAAATTTCCAAACCAATAATGTGTAGCCAGAATAGAAGAGGAAGACGGGGGTACCTGGGTGGCTCAGTTGGTTGAGTGGCCAATTTCAGCTCAAGTCATGATCTCATAGTTTGTGGGTTTGATCCCTGCATCAGGCTCTGTACTTGTAGCTCAGAGCCTGGAGACTGCTTCAGATTCTGTGTCTTCCTCTCTCTCTGCCCTTCTTCCATTCACTCTCTCTCTCTCTCAAAAATAAATAACCATTAAAAAAAAGAATAGAAGAAGAAGTAAAATGACTGAATAGGAAAAGAGAAAAGTAAGAATTAAAAATTAAAACAGTCGAGCATGAAAGAGTTTTTGCCAGAGCAAAACATAAACATAAATAAAACATATGCATAAACTTAAATGGAAGAATTTTAAATGTATATATATTAATTTTATATCTCTCAGCTCTATTAAAGGATAGAAAGTCATGGCTAAGGGGAATTATATGCCTTCATTTAGATCTCATGCATAGACTTATCACTTGGTACAGATACTACACAGGGGACAAAACAACATTTGGGTTCCTCAAGGTCATTTCCAATCTTTGAACTGTATGTCTATTGATACATCAAGGACTCTTATCTGGTCAACAGCTTCAAGTCAAATGATGCAAATATTTTGGCACCTTGTTAGTGTCATTTTCAAAGTGCATCTTAGAAAAAATTATTGATAGACATTATGATGTATATATAAAGATTAACTAAAAACATATTTTTGTGTTGTGTTTCAGAAAAAAATGCACCACCTACTGGTAAGTTATTTTACTATTTAATAACTACAAAGTACAAATGTGTGGTAAAGGATTTTAGTCACACTGGCTATTTTCATTCATAACTGTGCAAAAACTAAGCATTTTAATGAGTTATTAAAAACACCTTTGATATTTAAGTCCACTGATTTCCAGAAAGAATACATTGATAATTAAGTCAACTGACTTGTCAATAATAAATTAGAATTTTTTACTAAGAAGAAACATATACAAAAGTATTTAAGGAAATCAGATGGGGTCAGAATCCAGGCAGAGATAAAGGAAAATAAAGTTTAAATAAAACTTTGAAAAGAACAAATACATCTTATGCACAGTAACTATAGGTTGTTGAAAGGCTGGGCAACATTATGAGGAAGGAAAAAGAAGGTTGGATATGCTTATGATCCTTCAGATTAACAGATAATAATTTAAAAACAGAATAGAGAAAAGAAATTAAGAAAAGTAATAACATGGTGGTGGTGGTGGTGATAAACAGTAAAAGAAGTGGTAGGGAAGAAAACTGAAAAAGTAGAGTTTGCAAAAAATAAACTGAGGATAGTTTTCCAGTAGGAGAAGTTTAAAAACTGCTTCTCTGGACTTGTTCCAACTGAGACAAATTATATGAATCAGTGAAAATGATGAGTACCTAGGGAAAATGATCACATGAGCTTACATATTTTTTAAATAAGAAGAAAGAAAGAAAACCAAATATCAAACATATCTACCTGGGTAGATATGTTTTAAAGGGCAGATTTTAAGAATTTCAGAAAATAAATGTAACATACTTTGTCACAAATCCCATAAACCAATTCCTTTATTACTATAATCCCTGAAATCCTAGGAGAGTAATTTATGAAAATGAATAAAGAAAAAAATTAAAAATATGAATTGATATGGAATCAGTAATCAAAAAAATCTTTCTCCATAACCAGATGACTTCTCTGGTGAGTTCTACCAAATATTCAAAGAAAAAATACTTCAAATCCTACATGGAGTTTTCTTGAAAATAGAAAAAGAGGGTACAGACCCAACTTGTTCTGTAAGGCTATGTTAACAAATACCAAGATGAACAGAATGATAAAGAAATTTGAGAAACTCAGAAATGCATTACACAAATGTTCACATCATGTTCACAAAATCGTAAATGTTCACAAATGTTGACATATGACAAAACTTCCCTGCAGAACAGTGGATAAAGTCTTTTTCATAAATGACTTTGTGACAAGTAGATAACCATACAGAAAAGAAAGGAAGAAAGTATATCCCTACCTCACATCAAACTTCAGTTCCAGTGAATTACATATAAATAAGAAAGACAAAAAATAGTTTTTAGAAAATAATATAGAAATACTCAACATGAACTTGGAGTACAAAAAGATTTCTTTAAAAACACTCAAAACCTACTTACTATAAGAAAATAATGTGATACATGTGGGAGGGATTCATAATCAAGAACATTTGTTCATCAAATGCCACGAAGTGAAAAGGCAACATTAAATAGAAAAGCATATTTACAACACATAAAAAAATAAAAAACATTTTAAGACTGGTATCAGAATATGAAGAATTCCTACAGAAAGAAAACAATTTGGAAGGGCCAAGACGGTGGAGCAGCATGAAGTTCTTGGCTTCTCTCACCCCTGAATGCAGCTAGATCAGCACCAAACCAATTTGTACACCTAGGACATTGTACTGAGGATTAACACCACAATCTGCATAACTTAAGCCACAGAACTCAGCAGGTACACAGTGTGGAGAGGTGAACTGCGGGAGAGAGAAGCCGCAGAGGGTGGGGAGCTGTTTTTGTGGACACAGGACAGAGAAAGGTGGGGAGAGTGTGGCACACCAGGAGAGTACAAAAAAAGTACTCCCCCAAAAGTAGCGGGAGAGAAAAAGAGTGGAAACGCTCATAAAGGACTGAGCAAGAAATCTGTTCACCAAAAACACTGATGGGGAGAAATGAGAGGATTTCAATACCACTACGACTCTATAAATAGGAGACTGCAGAGTCGTAAATTCTGGAGATCGATACCTGGCAGTGCTCAAGTGGAGAGGAAGGGTGAATCCCCAGGAGCAGGCAATGAGGTCTGAGGGGTCAGTGGGCCACACGGGGAGAAGGATTTCTCCTGCTTGGAGGACATTTGGAAGAGGCCGTTTGGCCCCCCCATTGGCAAAGTTCCCAGCGGACCCCAGAAAACAGCCACATTTGCTGGTATTGGAACAAAGATGGCAGGGTGCGATGAAACCTGGCACCAGTTATTTGTTGTGATTTGCCATAATCTCTGAACTCTGCCACTGTGCAATCACATGAATTTTTGCTGGGGCAAGCTGGCACCTGGCCACGATCTCTGAACCTCTGCCACAGTGCAATCTCATGAACACCATCACAGTAATGTTCTCTGGGGCAAGCCAGTACCCAGCCACTGCTCAGTGAGACCCTCCCCAGAGGGTCAGAGCAGGTCCAAGCCACAAAGTTCTCAGAAGTTATGGGTTTGGAAATACAGCCCTATGTGAGATAAAATTCAGGAGAGAGGTGACGCCTAGCAGGCTGATGGCTTGGATACAGTGTAGAAACAGGGAGTGGATGGAAGCTGGAGACAAAGAGAGGTGCTTGATTACAGGTAAGTGAGAGCTGAGTTCCTGTGCCAGAGACTGGGAAGCTGAGTGAAGCCATTTTCACCTCTCCTGTGCATACACAAACATGCGCAAGTGCACATGTGCCACACTGATCCACCTCAGTAAGCTAAGCAGCTTACTGGTGGAAAACGAAGCCATCACACCAAGTCCTGCCCAACTGTACCCACCAAGAACATGCCCTAGAGGACCACCACACATCTCTCCGCCTACTTAGTGAACTATAAAGTGCTTCATAGTTTGACTTCTAGGGGAAACTGGATGTAATTTCTTTTGGATTTCATTCTGTTTGCTGATCCATCTATTCATTTGTTTGTTTGTTTGTTTCTTTTTTTGCTTTTGTTTAAATTTTTTCCCTCCTTCCTTTTTCTTGGATACAGAAAGAGAAAATTTTATTTTTATTTTCCATTTTTTAAATTTCTTTTTACTATTTTTTTATTTTTGTAAATGTTTTTATTCTATTTCACTTTCTTCATTTCATTTTATTCTATTTTATTGTATAATTTTTTTTAATTTTAAACTTTTTCTTACTTTTTTTCTTCTTCTTTCCCTTTTTTCTCTATTCTACCAAGTTTCATTCAACAATCAGACCAAAACACACCTAGGATCTAGCTTTCTTTATTTGATTTTTTTGTGTGTTGTTTTTAATTTTTTAAATTTTTATTTTTATTTTATTAGTTCTTTTTCTTCCTGCAAAATGACAAAATGAAGAAATTCATCCCAAAAGAAAGAACAGAAAGAAATGACAGCCAGCAGGTTAATCAATACAGATATAAGCAAGATGTCTGAACTATGCCTTAGAATCACAATAATAATACTAGCTGGGGTTGAAAACAGCACAAAACCCTCTTCAGAGGATATGAAAGAAGTAAAATCTAGTCAGGATGAAATTAAAAATGCTATAACCGAGATGCAATTTTGAATGGTGCCACAGCAGCAAGGATGGATGACGGAGAGCAGCAAATCAGTGATAAAGATGACAAAATTATGAAGAACAATGAAACAGGAATAACAGAGGGAAACTAAGGCAAAAGAGCACAATACAAGAATTAGAGAACTTAATGACTTATTAAAAAGGAATAATATCTGAATCATAGGAATCCCAGATGAAGAGAAAGACAACATGGTAGAAGGTTTACGTGAGCAAATTATAGCAGAAAACTTTCCTAATCTGGGGAAAGACACAGATATCAAAATCCAAGAAGCACAGAGAACTCCCATTAGATTCAGTGAAGACTGACCATCACCAAGGCATATCATAGTCAAATTCACAAAATACACAAACAAGGAAAGATATATGAAAAAAAACAAGGGAAAAAAGTCCTTAACATATAAGGGAAGATAGATCAGGTTCACAGCATACCTATTCACAGAAACTTGGCAGGCCAGAAAACAATGGCAGGATATATTCAGTGTGCTGAATTGGAAAAATATGCAGCCAAGAATTCTTAATCCAGGAAGGCTGTCATTTAAAATAGGACAGATAAAGAGTTTCCCAGACAAACAAAAACTTAAGGAGTCCATGACCACTAAACCAGCTCTGCAAGAAATTTTAAGGGGGATTCTCTGAGGGGAGAAAAGATGAAGCAAAACAAAAAAGCCAAAAGCAACAAAGACTAGAAAGGACCAGAGAACACCACCAGAAACTCCAACTCTACAGGCAACACAATAGCAATAAATTCATATCTTTCAGTACACACTAGAAATGTCAATTAACTAAATGCTCCAATCAAAAGACATAGGGTATCAGAATGGATAATAAAACATTATTTTAGAAACCCATTTCACAAGAGACTCATTTTAGACTAAAGACAATTTCAGACTGAAAGTAAGGGGATAGAGAACCATCTATCATTGTAATGGTCGCCAAAAGAAAGCCGGAGTAGCCATACTTATATCAGACAAATTAGATTTTAAAATAAAAACTAACAAGAGATGATAGGGCATTTTGTCAAAATTAAGGGGTCTATCCACCAAGAAGATCTAACAATTTTGAACATTTACGCCTCTAATGTGAAGCACTCAAATATATAAAGCAATTAATCACAAATATACAGAAGCTGATTGATAATAATACCATAATAATAGGGAACTTAAACACCCCACCTACACCAATGGACAGATCAGCTAAAGAGAAAATCAACAAGGAAACAATGACTTTGAATGACACACTGGACTGGATGGACTTAACAAATATATTCAGAACATTTCATCCTAAAGCAGCAGAATACACATTCTTCTCGAGTGCACATGTAGCATTTTACAGATTAGATCACATATGGGAACACAAATCAGCCCTCAACAAATACAAAAAATCAAGATCATACGATGCATATTTTCAGACCACAATGCTATGAAACTCGAAATCAACCACAAAAAAACTTTGGAAAGACCATGAATACCTGGAGATTAAAGAACACCCTACTAAGTAATGAATGGGTTAACCAAGAAATTAAAGAGAAAGTTAAAAAGTACACGGAAGTCAATGAAAATGATAACACGACAGCCCCAAATCTCTGGAATACAGCAAAAGCAGTCATAAGAGGGAAGTATATAGCAATCGAGGTGTTCCTACAGAAGGAAGAAAGTCTCAAACACACAACCTAACCTTATACCTTAAAGAGCTGGAAAAGGAATAGCAAAGAAAGCCCCAAACCAGCAGAAGATGGAAAATAATAAAGATTAGAGCAGAAATCAATGATCTCAAAATCAAAAAAATAGTAGAATAGATCGATGAAACCAGGAGCTGATTCTTTGAAAGAATTAACAGAATTGATAAACCCCTAGCCAGTTTGATCAAAAAGAAAAGGGAAAGGACCCAAATAAAATCAAGAATTAAAGAAGAGAGCACAACCAACACTGCAGAAATACAAACAATAATAAGAGAATATTATGAGCAATTACATGACAATAAATTGGGCAATCTGGAAGAAGTGGACAAATTCCTAGAAACACATAAACTGCCAAAACTGAAATAGGAAGAAATAGAAAATTTGAACAGACCCATAACCAGTAAAGAAATTGAATTAGTAATCAAGTCTCATAACAAACAAGAGTCCAGAGCTGGGTGGCTTTCCAGGGGAATTCTACCAAACATTTAAAGAGTTAACACCTATTCTTTCTAATATGTTCCCAAAAATAGAAATGGAAGGAAAACTTCCAAACTCATTCTATGAGGGCAGCATTATCTTGATTCCAAAAACAAAGACCCCACTAAAAAGGATAACTAAAGACCAAGTTCCTTGATGAACATGGATGCAAAAATTCTCAACAAGATACTAGCCAGCCAGATCCAACAATACATTAAAATAATTATTCACCACAATCAAGTGGGATTTATACCTGGGATGCAGGACTCATTCAATATCCACAAATCAATCAATGTGATACCTTACATTAATAAAAGAAAGGACAAGAACCACATGTTCCTCTCAAAAGATGCAGAAAAAGCATGTGAAAAAATACAGCATCTTTCTTGATAAAAACCCTCAAGAAAGTAGGAATAGAAGGAGCATACCTCAAGATCATAAGAGCCATGCATGAAAGACCCACCACTAATATCACCCTCAATGGGGAAAAACTGAGTTTTCCCCCTAAGGTCAGGAACACAACAAGAATGTCCATTCTCACCACTGTTACTCAACATAGTGTCGGAAGTCCTAGGCTTAGCACTCAGACAACACACACAAAAAAAATAAAAGGCACCCAAATCATCAAGGAAGAAGTCAAACTTTCACTCTTCACAGATGACATGAAACTCTATGTGAAAAACCCAAAAAGTTACACATGCACACACACACACACACAAACTGCTAGAACTGATCCATGCATTCAGTAAAGTCACAGGATATAAAGTCAATGCACAGAAGTCAGTTGCATTTCTATACACCAATAATGAAGCCTCAGAAAGAGAAATCAAGAAATCAATCCCATTTACAATTGCACCAAAACCCATAAAATACCTAGGAATAAACCTAACCAAGGAAATGAAAAATCTATACACTTAAAACTATAGAAATCTCATGAAAGAAACTGAAGAAGACACAAAAAATGTAAAGTATTCCATGTTCATGGATTGGAAGAACAAATATTGTTAAAATGTCAATTCTACCCAAAGCAATCTACATATTCAAAGCAGTCCCTATCAAAATAACACCAGCATTCTTCGTAGAGCTAGAACAAACAATCCTAAAATTTGTATGGAACCAGAAAAGACCCCAAATAGCCAAAGCAATACTGAAAGAGAAAGCCAAAGCTGGAGGGAGGCCTCATAATTCCGGAATTGTGTATTACAAAGCTATTATCATCAAGACAGTATGGTACTGACACAAAAACAGACACTTAGATCAATGGAAAAGAATAGAGAACCGAGAAATGTCCCCGCAAACATATGGCCAACTAATATTTGACAAAGCAGGAAAGAATGTCCGATGGAATAAAGACAGTCTCTTCAGCAAGTGGTGCTGGGAAAACTGGACAGTGACATGCAGAAGAATGACCCTGGACCACTTTCTTACACCATACACAAAAATAAACTCAAAATGGATGAAAGACCTCAGTGTAAGACAGGAAGCCATCAAAATCCTTGAGGAGAAAGCAGGCAAAAACCTCTTTGATCTTGGCCTCAGCAACTTCTTACCCAACACGTCTCCGGAGGCAAGGGAAACAAAAGCAAAAATGAACTACTGGGACCTCATCAAAATAAAAAGCTTCTGCACAGAGAAGGAAACAATCAGCAAAACTAAAAGGCAACCGACAGAATGAGAGAAGATACTTGCAAATGACATATCAGATAAAAGGTTAGTATCCAAAATCTACAAAAAACTTATCAGACTCAATGCCCAAAGTTTTTTGGCATAATCCAGTGAAGAAATGGGAAAAAGACATGAATAGACACTTCTCCAAGAAGACATCCAGATGCCTAACAGACTCATGAAGAAATGCTCAACATCACTCATCATCAGGGAAATACAAATCAAAACCACAATGAGATACCACCTCACACTGGTCAGAATGGCTAAAATTAACAACTCAGGAAATAATAGATATCAGTCAGGATATAGAGAAAAGGGAACCCTTTTGCACTGTTGGAATGCAAACTGGTGCAGCCACTCTGAAAAACCATATGGAGTTTCCTCAAGATATTAAAGCTAAAACTACCCTACATCCCAGCAATTGCACTACTAAGTATTTATCCAAAGTACATAGATGTGTTGTTTTGAAGGGCACACGCACCCCAATGTTTATAACAGAGCTATTAACAGAAGTATGGAAAGAGACCAAATGTCCGTCAAATGATGAATGGATAAAGAAGAGGTATATATATACAATGGAAGATTACTTGGCAATCAAAAAGAATGATATCTTGCCATTTGCAACACCATGGTTGGAACTAGAGTGTGTTATGCAAAGTGAAATTAATCAGTCAGAGAAAGACAAATATCATATGACTCATTCATATGTGTAATTTAAGATACAAAACAGATGAACATAAGGGAAGGGAAGCAAAAATAATATAAAAACTGGGAGGGGGAGAAAACCTAAGACAAATACAGAGAACAAACTGAGGGTTGCTGGAGGGGTTTGGGGTGGGGACTGGTCTAAATGGGGGATGGACATTAAGGAGGGACTAGTTGGGATGAGCACTGGGTGTTATATGTAGGGGATGAATCACTGGATTCTATTCCTGAAATCATTATTGCACTATATGCTAACTAACTTGGATGTAAATTTTTAAAAATAAATTAAAAAAAATTAAAAAATAAAGAATTCCTACAAATCAATTACCAGAAGATGGATAGCCCAATAGAAAAATATTCTTGAACAGGTATTTCAAAAAGAAGACCAATTTATAGTCTAGAAGAACAAAAAGATGTTAACATTAGGGGAAGCTGGGTAAAAGCCACTGCCTGTAATATTTTTATGACTCTTATGTAAAACAAAAGCTACTTAAAAATAATAACTTAAGAAAAATTCACCCAAAGAGGGGGAAAAAATTAAGATATCATTTAAAGATAGTAACTAGTCAAGAATTAGAAAGCTGGATAATGTCAAGTTTTGGCAGGGATATGAAAAAGTAAAATATTTATGCATTTCTGATATGAGTCTTAATTGCTTTAGGTCAATGCATGCTAGCAAATTGGTAATAGCTGGCTCTGTGTGCATGTTCATGTGTGTGTGTGTGTGTGTGTGTGTGTGTGTTTAACAAATTATATTGATAGGATATATAGCACACACTTTGCAAAATAATAAAATATACAATAATTTTATTGATAAAACATCCAATAAATATATTAAAATGTATCTAATTTCATAAATAATCAAGGAAATGTCAATTTAAAATTACAATAAAATGTAAGTATCTACTCGCCAGATTGGCAAAAATGTTAAAGTATGATCAACCTGCTAGCAAGGAGATGGAGTAATGGGAACCCACAGTTTTAACAGTAAATGTAAATTGGCATAACCATTTTGGAGAATGGTTTGTCATTATCTAGTTGAAGATACATATATTTAACAACCTAGTAATTCCATTCAGAAAAATGCTACAGAGAAATTCATGCATGTGTGGAAAATGTATAAAAATGTGCAGAGCAGCACTAGTCATCATAGTCAAAAACCAAAAACAATCCCAATGTCAACTAATAATAAAATAAATAAATATTGTGGCATAAGCATACAATAAACTCTCTAGAACAATAAAACAATACAAATGAATCATAAGGACATAATGTGGCTCATAGGAAGCATAACACAAAAGAATATATCCAGTATGATTCAATTTATATAACTTCCTAAATAAGCCAAACTTAAGCTATATTGCTTAGAGGTTGCAACTAGGTGATAACATTAAAAAGCAAAAATATCATAAAAAAAAAAAAAGAAAACAGTTACCTCAGGGTAGAGGAAAGGAGTTATGATACATAGTGGTGGGAAGAGAGGATGCGGGCAAAATAATATTTCTTAACCTAGATGATATTAATATATATGTTTATTTTGTACTTGTTAATGTATACATTTACAGTTCATGCACTTTTCAGGATATGTGTTTTATTTTCCAATTCAAAACATTAATGGAAAAATACTTTATTCTGAATTGCACTTATAGAAAAAGAAAAGTTGCTCACCTTGCCATAGCAGCTGAGAGGAAAATGAAACAAGGGAGATTGTGTCCTTTGATCATTCTTCAAAATCTGCATGAAACAAAGGAAAAACCACTGTACTTCTCAAAGGATTCTATTTCTAATACCCTTGCCCTGGATCTATAATCTCTATGACCATAGGCAGTGTTGATTTTGTTTCTTGCAACACACTCAGTGCCTTGCACAGTGCCCAGAATATCCTGAATGAATATTCACTGAAAGATAAATGAATATTCATTGAAGGATAAATGAATGCCTGAATGAAGGGGAAGACTGTCAATACAAACTAATATGTTATACATGAATCGCACTGAAATATTTGCGTTTCTATTTTAGAAGAATAACATTATAATTCATTGGTTCCTTGGCTATTTCATCTCTATATCATTCCCCAATCTTCCTAATACCTAAGGGTTATCATTTCCAGTCTTTGAAAATCTTGATACTTCTTTTTTTCTGTTTCCCACCATTACTTAAAATTTTCCTATATCAATGACAATTTTTAACAGGAAGAATAGTATGAAGTAACATTGTCCTGGGGAAACAATTAAAATTTTTATATCACTGACAAACAAGACTTTCCATTCTGGAAAATGTATTTGAGGTTGGACATTAGCATGGAAGGACGACATCTTAGAGATATAAATGATGTAGAAGGGATGAAAAAGAATTCAAGAAAACAAATGGAATGAAGACAAAGGAAGGCAATTTTATACACTGAGAATCGTACCTGTTCCAGAAAGATTTTCTCTAGAAACAGGTGGGGAAGAAATTGAAGGACAGAATAATCTCCCTCTACCAACCCCTCCTATCTTTGTCAGCTAGGGTTGCACAGCAAAATACCCTAGACTCAGTAATTTAAACAACAGAAATTTATTTTCTCATAGTTCTAGAGGCAGGAAGTCTAAAATCAGGGTCCCAGCATAGTGGAGTTCCAAAAAGGGCCCTCTTCCTTGCTTGCAGATGATTGCCTTCTCACTATGTCATCAAAAGGCAGAGAAAGAGAGAGCATAGTCTGGTGTGTCTTCTTATAAAGGCACTTAATATGTTCCTCCTAGGACAATATTAGAAGAAGCGATTGTTAATCCAGTGAACCCAATACAAATACATTGCATGCATGTTTACTTGCATATCTGTGTTTTCTTCACAAAGAAAGAATTTCAGAATTTAAAAGTAAGACTTTTTCCCCTATTTATTTCTTATATATTTCAGTCTCTCATAAAGTCTGAGGCTATGGCTCTACATGACCAGAGGCTCAGATTTCATAATATGTGAAATTCTCTCATTTTGTTACTGATTTCCCAGAAAGTAAAATTTCCATTGCTTTAACAGACCAATGTTAAATTGTTAAATTGACATTTTATACCAAAACTATTCGGTGACAGAAAGAAAAATGAAGATATAGCTGGAAAATGACAAAGATAAATAGTAAGAAGAATGGATATATTAGATATTTGTAAGTAATTTCCTTAAAGGGAGCTTAGAGCTCAGAGATAAGTAAAAAACTGTAATGGAAGGTCCCATCCCAATCCCCTGGGGGGGTTTGTAATTGAATGTTGACAGAAATCAAAGAATTAGAGCTATTCTCACAGGAAAGCAGAGAATGCTAAAACTCCAGTGCATTTGCCCCAAATCTGTGACTTGGGAGTTTGTGCTCTACCTTAAGAAAGTAACAACATTTGTAATGTTTCTCTAGAAAAAAATAACTAGGAATTGTGTTATTAAACTGGATTATTATTGTGTAAATTTTTTCACTGTGCTATTTTTAGACATGACTTCTCCTTCCCCTGGTAAGTAATTTTTTTTTAATGTATTTATTTTTGAGGGGGGTAGAGGGGAGGAGAGAGAGAATCCCAAGCAGGCTCCATTCTGTCAGTGCAGAGCCCATCATGGGCTCCATCTCAAGAAGCATGAGATTATGACCCGAGCTGAAATCAAGGGTCAATCGCTTAACGGGCTGAGCCATCCAGGCACCCCTCCCCTGGTAAGTATTTTTAATCTCATTTATAGTGTTCTTAAATACTCTAAGACCCTTTCCTGCACTTGCTCTTTTTATTTATATTTATAAAACTTTGAGACTTCTGTTTTGACCTGAATTTTTAGAGAGTGAAAAGTCCAGTGGGGAAGGGCACAAGGTATAGGGAAGGAGTAATATGTTTATTTCAGCAGTGTCCTGGGAATGGTTATTTGGCCTAGCAGCCAAAATCAGTACATTTTGTGATTATGATTTGAAAGTAAAGGTGGAAAGAAATAACAAAAGAAATAAGCCTAAGTGAAAATCCATGTTAACAGTGTGGAAATAACATAAGAACTAAACAACAGAGGTGATGTGGGTCACTACCAATTATCAACTGTGCAAAATTGTGTCATAAATTAGACTAATCTTTCCATGATCAGTTTCTTGCTGTATAAAATTGGGGTAGTAATAGTTCCATATCTATAGGATTAAATCACTTAAATGACAAGAAATAGTTGGAACAATGTCTGCCATATAATTAGACATTATGATAATGGTAATTATGATTACCATTAGAGCTCAGGAAAAAACAAATATATTAGAGTACAGATAGTACTTTAGAACTTAGGAAAAACCAATACTAAGATCTTTAGTGTCCTCAGAGGTAAACCCAACCACATTCATCTACTTGTCTTTTATTTTAGGAAAAGTTGTAAAATCTACAGGTGAGTTCATTTTTCTATTATTTAATTCAAGAAAGAAATCTAGGCCAAAGAGAAAAATTTGGAATTTGTCAGCATACAAATGGTATTTAAACCCTTATGACCAAGATGAGAATATCTAGGATGTTAGTGTAGGTAGAGAAGAGAGAGAACTAAGTCCTGAAGCCTTCTAACACAAAAATTGAGAACTAAAAGAACAGACAGCAAAGGAGACCAGAAGAAGCAGCCAGTGAGCAAGAACATATGGTCTCTGTAGAGAGTGGTGTCCCAGAAGCCAAAGGAGAAAATGCTAAGGTAGGAGTGATTAACTCTTCACTCACACTTTCTCTCTTCCATAGTCACAATCCTATTAATTTGTAGGAAATTTTAAAACTCACTGATAAAAATAAATAAATACAGCCAAACACTGCTTTGGCTTTTCTCTGCTCATCTACAGTATTAGGTATGAAAATTAAAGGATCCTCAAATATTAGGCATTGAAACAACTCATAGAATAATAATATGAGTCTTAATCTCCTATCAAATCACACTGTTTATTTATCTTAGAGACTGATATAGACTTTATCAGTAATTTCAATTTCTTTTCCTCCAATTTGAGTGGTTTATGATACCTAAGTACATGAAGATATCCAGCTCTGAAAACCTCAAAATTATTTTTTTTCAAAATTCTTAAAATTCTTATCTTGCATTCTTAGTTACTCTCCCATTAATCAGAATTTTGGAAGCTATTGAAAGGAAAGTTGTAGGCACTGATTAACTAAAAGAATAAATACATACAACAAATACAATCCTTTATTTTAAAATATGATTGGAGTTAATTTATCTTGACTTGGCATGAAGAGGCTACATTTGACCTGAGACCTAAACAAAGTCATGAAAACACCTAGCGATAAAGTATTCCAGGGAAAGGGAACAAGCTCAAAGGCCATAGAAGGAAGTGAGATTAATAGAAGACAGCCAATATTAACCTCTCATCCAAATCCTCAACACTTAGTATTTTCCAAGTGCTACCACACTGTTCAGTATCAAAGAGATACTTTATGCTTCCAACATTATTTCCATTATTACTGGAGATGTCAAATATCTCTGCATATATCTGTTTTTCTTTTGTGATTTTTTTTTATTCATGTTATTTCTTTTTCTATTGAGTTTCCTGACTCTCATGGATTTTCAGGGATTCATTGTATAATCTAGTTAATAATCCTTTGTGATTTTTAGACACTACAAATACCTTTTTGTGGTCTATCATATGTCTTTGAAATTTATCTATGATCCTTTCATAAAATAAATAAATAATTTATATTTATTCGGTTGTTCACATGCAGTTTTTTGCTTTGAGAATATTAAAAAGTCCTTCCCTACCTTCAAGGTCATGAAATATTTCACACAATTTCTTCCATTATTATTATAGCTTTGTCTTTGAAATTTAGGACTTGAATCTATTCGTCCATATTTTTCCCACTGCACCATGCTGATTTCAATAAAGACATATTAAGCCATTACCAGGTTTCTTTCATAAATGAAGATCCCAATGATTCTGTAGAGAGACCTGAGATCAAAGAGAATGAGGAGTATCACTTCCTCCTCAGTAATCCTGTAAAACTTCTGACACAAATATAATTGTTTGTTAATGTGACAAGTCAACTTCTGAGTCCTAAGAGAAGCAAAGCCTTGCTCTACTCACTGTACATCTGCAGCATCTGAATATCTGAATCATGGCAGACATGCAAAGGACACTTGTTTTTTTCTTATTACTTTTGTACAACTTAGAATGAGGTAAGATGTTGTGGAGTCAAACAAACCTAGACTCCAGTACCAGATCTGTCACTTATTTGGTCTGTTACTGAGCTAGGATAATAGTCCTCTTCTGCCTTAAAAAATGGCAAAGCCAGCATAAGAGAAAATGAAGAAAATTGGAGTAATAAAGTGAATGAAAAAAGTCAAGGAAGTAAAGTTTAAAGAAAGATATTTAGAGCTCTAGTAATACATTGCCAGCATGGAACTCTGAGGAGGAGACAACATAATGCAGACAGGGGTTTGCTCTGGAACTAGGTTGCTTGATTTTCAAATTCTGGTGGGATTTTGGCTATGTGATTTTGGTGATAAAAATGAGGTGAGGGGCACCTGGGTGGCTCAGTCAGTTAAGTGTCCGACTTCATCTCAGGTCATGGTCTTATAGTTTATGGGTTCTAGCCCTACATTGGACTCTGTGAGGATAGCTCAGAGCCTGGAGCCTGTTTCAGGTTCAGTGTCTCCCTCTCTCTCTGCCCCTCCCTACTGGTGTTCTGTCTCTGTCAAAAAAAAAAAAAAAAGAGATAGTAAGATAGGAGTACTCTTTGAATTAAAAAATTCTAAGAATAATGCCAGGGGACTAGAAAGTGGTCAATATAAATTAACTACTATTATCATTCATTCTATAAAGGAACTAAAGGCCCAGACAAATGTACTATAAAGAATTTAGATTTCTTCCAATCAACCAAAGACATTCACTTGTTTCTGGCTTATGTTGACTAATATAGGAGAAGCAAGAGTAAGCTGGCTTTTTATTTATCTCTGTATTCTATAATATTTTATAGTAAGGATTTTCTTTTTCTCTCCCTGAATGCTACCAATATCCACCACTGGCAATATAAACTTCTTTCTTCCCTCCTACACTAAGAATATTTTAAGAAACCCAAAACAAAACAAAAAAATTAACTACAAAGTTGAGGTTTTTTTAATGACAAATGTGATCAAACCACACACCTACATATATTTTCTTGTTATACCATTGCAGCAAGGGTGGAAGACTCTATATTATAAATGAACTGAGATATTGAAACTCAACCTGAAGATGTATTTTAGAGAGATATTTAGATGGATGTGTTGGTATTTTATAAACTACCAAAGGAACCTCCAAAACCTCTTACATTTCTTAATTAAAGCAATTTTTGGGGAATCAAGTACATGAAGGATTTTTGCTTAATCAGCCTGTTACAAAACCCAGCTTTGCATATCTCAATATTTTTTAAAAATCTGTATTCTCCTTCCATTAATCACCATTTTTGGAGGGTATTGTCAGTTTTTGGGGAAACTTAAATGCAGTAATTAAGTAAACAAATAACCCAAAATAAAAATAATCTTTCCCCCAAAAGACAAATTGATATAGGAGAGTTTAGATAGAAATAATGGACAAGAACCCAATAAACCACATCAATTAATGGATTGCATATTTTAAAAGAAATACTGTTCTAAATTTAGTTTAAATTCCTTGCCAAAAGCGGGGCGCCTAGGTGGCTCAATTGGTTGGGCGATTGACTTCCGCTCGGGTCATGATCTCATGGTTTGTGAGTTCAAGCCCCGCATTGGGCTGTGTGCTGGCAGCTCAGAGCCTGGAGCTTGCTTCAGATTCTGTGTCTCCCTCTCTCTCTCTGCCCCTCCCCCACTCATGCTCTATCTCTCTCTGTCTTAGAAATAAATAAACATTAAAAAAATTACTTGTCAAAAGCAAACAAAAACAAAATACTAACAGGTGGAATTCACAAGTATTAAGCAAAGAATATTAAACAAATAATGAAACAATTTCATTAAATTAATGAAAATATAGTATAACGGAAAGTAGGGAATTTAAATGGCATGACTTCTTCCAAGACTTCCAAATATAACTCACTGCAACATATAGGCAATGTTTCAACTCACTGCAATGTTTGAAGAGGAGAGGCTTAAATCAATTCCTCTTTTAGGGTTCCTGGACCCAATTCCAATGTGGGGTGTTCCCCCACACTTAATTCTGACATTACCTACCCAAGGATCGCATCAGATTCTATAGGTTAAGGGTTCAGTCCTAGAAGAGTGCTCCCTATCCCCACAGTCGTAAGCCTAGGCTGTTACCTGCGCTCCTGACCCACCAGCTACAGACAGCTACAGACTCACCAGCTACAATGACCTCCTCCTCATGTTTGATTAATTTGCTACCTCAGCATATAGAATTCAGGGACACACCTGCAGACATTTACCAGTTAACTAAAGGATAAGATAAAAGAAAAAAGTCAACAGCCAGATGAAAAGATACATAGAGCAGGGTCCTAAACAAAGGAACACAAAGTTCTTGTGTTTGTGGAGCTTGGGGCCCAGCTTAGTAACACAAAGAAGCACACAAATCAGATGATTAAAGATAAAACTCAGTGTTGGTGATGCCAAACCGGCCAAGGCCCCAAGAGGGAGCGCTTCAGAGGGTTCTTGGCTTTGCCCAAGAAAGAATTCAAGAGTAAGCCATTTAGAGAAATGGATCAAGATTTATTAAGTATAGAAGTGAAAAAAGGAGACACTTTATAAACAAAGTAGTAGTTTCTCCTCCCAGGTAAGGAAGAGGACCCCTTTTGGCTTCTAACAAAGGGTTTTATATGTTTTTTTAAATTAGCTAATCATACAGAGAAGAGGCTTACTTTTTAACTTTGGGTATATCACTTCCATTGGACAGTTAGTTTTTCCATGGTCTTAGGGTTATAGAATTACCCATAGGGAGTGATTTCAAGAATGTCCAATGTATGTGGCTTTTACTATCAGAAGGAGTGGGGTCTTGTAGTTTTCTAAGAGTCATATCTTGTGACTCTTTTTATGACCTGCTGACTTTTAGGTTAAAGGTCAGCCTAAAATCCAAAATGGCTTTACTTTGGTCAGCTTATCTCCTGAACCTCCCTTCCCTCCTGCCTCAATAGCAAGGTTATAAAAGCAAATAGACAAATTTCTAAGGATAACAGCAAGTCCACAAAATGACTAGATATCTTGACCAAGTAATCACACATTATGTAGGAGTCAAGAAAATAACACAAGAGGAAACAAAAATAAAAATAAAAATAAAAATAAGCTATAAATATAGCCTAACGTATAGGAAAGTAGCCAAATGTTCACCCGTGGAGAAATAATTGGGCTGTTAATATAATAAGGCAATAAATTACAATTAGTAATGTCAATTTTTTTCCTTTATAAATTAGAAGTTGTGGGACTAGACGATAAGTTATTTATCTGTTTCTCACTTTGTTAGGTCAGTTAGCTCCAGATGAATGTGAGATTCATTTTTTTCAATGTTTTTTTAAAATTTCTGTATGCAAAAACTGATTTTCTTTTTAATTGCTTTTCATTCCAAATAACAAAAATCAACCTGAAGATAAGAAAAGACTACCAGTTTAAAAAGTAAATAAAAAGATTAGGAAAGACAAAGATTGACATTACTTATACTTTAGTATTTGAATTATTGGAGGATTGTGGAATAAAAGTAACTAGAGAAACAGTAGGGGAGCAGGAAACAAGAACAGTGAAGAGAATGAAAAAGTAAAGCTGTCAGGTTTAAATGACTAGTGTTTTGCCAAGTTATGAAAGGTTTTCTAGTCCCAGAGAGAACAGAAAGAAACTCCAACATTTATTTATGAACTTTGTGCTAACCAGTCTAGGCCCAAGAAAAAATGGTGACCATTGAGTGGAATGAACCTCCCTTTGATAGAGACACAAACATAAGCTTCTCATTTGGTGGGGAATCTCCAGAGGGATGCAACGGAGTTTAGTAGCTAGATCATGAACACCTAGCATGCCTTCCAGTTCCAGAAAGAATATATTTTTTTATAAAAGAATCCCTTTCCTTGGGTTAAAGCATCAAAGTAATTGATGCAGGGGCTCCTGGGTGGCTCAGTCGGTTGAGGGTCTGACTTCGGCTCAGGTCATGATCTTAAGGTTCATGAGTTGGAGCCCCACATCAGGCTCTGTGCTGACAGCTCAGAGCCTGGAGCCTGCTTCAGATTCTGTGTTTCCTTCTCTCTCTGCTCCTCTCCCACTCATGCTCATCTCTCTCTGTCTCTCAAAAATAAACAAACATTAAACAAATTTTTTTTTTAAAAACAAAGTAATTGATGCAGCAGTTTTGATGGTTATTGGGTATTATTTTAAAAGACCCCTAGGGAGGGGCACCTGGATGGCCCAGTCAGTTAAATGTAGGACTTCCATTCATGTCATGATCTCACTAGTTCATGAGTTCCAGCCTCGTGTCTGTTGAACCTAACATCAGGGTCTGAGCTGACAGCATGGAGCCTACCTCAGATCCTCTGTCTCCCTCTCTCTGTGCCCCTCCTGTGCTCTCATGTGCTCTTTCTCTCAAAAACAAATGAATATTTAAAATGTATTTAAAAGACCCCTGGAGAAATATTAACAATGGGTAAATGTATTGTACACACAAAAGACTGACAATGTTTTTGCTTGTATTTGTATTTCAGCAAAATCAGCTCCACTCTTAAGTAAGTTTATTATCTTTTTTGTAATTTTCATATATACTGCAGTATTACAGACTTTTATTAAACTGAGTTTTCCTTTTCAGTAGCATAAAAGATAACATTGTACCAAATTTTAATGATGTGCTTAAAATTTAATCTTACTGAATAAATTGAGGACTTTGTTAAATCAACTCTCTTTCCAGTGTCAAAAAAGGTTCACCCCGGGAAAAGATACAAACCATGAAATTTTGGGTGAGATGAATTGGAAGCAGGAAAAGGAAGCTAGCCAGGGAAATAAAGAGGCAAAAAACAAGAAATAAGTCATGAAAAGTAAACTGTGGAAGCAACCAATAAACTCTAAATGTAGCACCCTAATGTATTACTATTAAAAAGCTAGACAGCAGGGGGAGTGAATTTTTGAATTGACCATTAACAGTATCTCCACCAGGAATTCCAAATTACTTGGTTCTCATTATAGAGGAATAAGAATTCAGGGAGAGTAAAATATAGGAGGTGAAGGTAGTAGCAAGGTTGAAACCAAGTGAGCTTTGATAAGTTTCTAAAGTACTTCTTCTGTTAGAATCTCAGAGAAAAGGAGAGAGGATGGCTCTTTCATCTCAGCTAAAAGAAGGTTTAGTGTGCAGCAGACGGATACAATCTCCTTCCCCAGAGGGCTATCAGTGATAACGTTCTACAACTCACAAGGGGAAAAAAGTAATGTGCTTTTTTGTCTTTGAATTATACAAGATGTTCCAGCATACAGTAAACTGTTTTCAACTTCCAATTTCTGGTTTATTTTACATTTTCCAGTTACCAGAATGTTCTCTCTCCCTGGCATTTTCAATTCTAGATAAATTCATATTATTCAATCCCACTCTTTTTGTTACAGAATCTATTATTAAAGATTATGGGGAAATATAAACTATACTGAAAGTAAGGAGGAACAATAATAGGTCAGTAACATATATAAAGTTCACATCAAATAAAGAACAACACTGATGGTGTACAAAAAATTAAAAGGTTAGGTAAGTAAATTAGCAAGGAGAAAAAAGAAATAAAAATTAAGATTACAAATATTTAATGTTGATAATATCATTAGGATGCCTGAACTTTGCAGTGTATATGGAAGGAATTAAAAGAATAGAGATTTTGCCTACCAAAATACTTTGTCCTCGTCCTTTCCCTTCAATGATAGACTCCAAAGGTGGCACCAAATCGCTGAAGTCCCAAACAACACAGAGGTCAACCATCTAGCCCTTGTCATTTCATGTGTCCAGGAGGGATTTCTCTAGAATTTATACCAAAAGACAGTCTTTTTATTTCCAGTTGTTTGCAGAATGCAACAATTTACACATACTCCAACTGTAAGAGAAAGTGTCCCTCACCCCACATCTTTTACACATCTTACTGTTTTGTTGGATAGAAAGCCACCATAAGTAATCTCATATTTTTTCCTTGGGGTTTTCATTTTCTTAAAAAATCATCAATGATCTTTAGGAATGCCACAGATGTAAAACAGTTTGAAGTGCAGAACTCTGGTGGTCAGAGTGAAAATAGCAGGTGCAGGAACATTGATTTCTGCTTTTCTGATGGGTACTTCCTCCCTCCTGGTTGTTTTAATTTACATTTCCTTGACCACTTCCGAGGTGAAGCACTTCTCTACACGTACTTATTAGCCACTCAGGCTTTTACCTTTTAAAAGTAATCCAGTCACATCCTTTGCCCATTTTCCTATTACATTTCTGGAACCTTTCTTATTGATTTTCTGGCATTTTATGCATTCCAGGGATTCATTCTGTGTGATTCTTAACACATTGAAAATATTTTCTCCCAATGAATCATGTGTCCCTGAACTTTATCTAAAGTGAACAGTCTTGAACAAAAATCCTGAGGTCAAATACATCAACTTTTCATAATACTGTTTGTGATTGAAAGTTTTAAGAAAGTTTCAAGACCAAAAAGAGCTTCCACCTTTTCTTTTTTGCCGCAGTTTCACCTTTCCCATTCATGTCTTTATGCCGTATATTCATACTCTTTCCACTGCACTAAGCCCCAAGGCATCTTTACATTGAACCGGGCTCTCCTACCTAAGAAGTGGTCTTAAAAGATATCCTAACTGGGGTCCTCTTTAGTGTTCCACTAGTACCTTGCTCCACACTTTAATAAAGTAATTACACATTTCTATAATCATTTAACATAACTGCTGACTTCAACTTTATGACACTATCAAGTCCTTCAAGGGTAGGCTCACTCTGCTCTATTCTTTTCAGTACCAAGGATGGTGCCTGGACCTTGGCAGATACTTAATACACATTTGTGAAATGGCAGAGGCTTACCATTCTCACTTTTCCCACTACTAGAAAGCTTGAAGAGGGATAGAAACATGGGGGAAACCTAAGAATAGAACAAACCCAATTTCAATCCCAAATCTGGCATTAATTAAGTTTGACAGGCTCCTAGTTTACAATTCTGTGGCCTCTCAGAAAGGCCAAAAGAGGCCAAAAGGCCATTTTATTTTAAAAATAAAAATGAGGGAGAAAGCGTGACTTTTCTTTTTTATTTTATTTATTTTTTTTTTTATTTTAGAGAGAGTGTGTGTGTGTAAGTGGGGGAGAGGAGGGCAGATGGACAGACAGAGAATCTTTTTTTATTTTTTTAATGTTTATTTATTTTTGAGAGAGAGAGACAAAGCGTGAACAGTAGAGGAAGGGGAAAGAGAGGGAGACACAAAATTGGAAGCAGGCTCCAGGCTCTGAGCTGTCAGCACAGAACCCAATGTGGGGCTCAAAACCATGAACCATGAGATCATGACTCGAATCGAAGTCGGATGCTCAACCCACTGAGCCACCCAGGGGCCCCAGACAGAGAGTCTTAAGCAGGCTCCACACTCAGTATGGAGTCTGGCATGGGGCTGGATCCCCTGGCCCCAGGATCATGACCTGAGCTGAAATCAAGAGTCAGACACTCAACGAACAGAGCCACCCAGATGCCCCAAAAGTGTGACTTTCAAACATCTCTACAAAATAAAGTGTTTCAAAAAAGAAAGGCAAAGCTGCAATATTATAGCACCGACACAGCTAACTGGGATGCAGGGAAGCAGTTCCGCATGCTGGAAGGAAGGCTCACAGAGGCTTGGATGCTTTAGCTCAAATTCATAACTGTGTGACTTCAGGCAACTTACTTTACCTTACTGGACCCAGTTTTCTTATCAGTAAAATGGGAAGAATAATAGGATTGTTGTGAAGAGTAGAACAACACCTAGCAAGTGATTTATAAAATTAACTATTATGATTTTATGCTGTACATTTGCTAAAGGCCAGTGTAATCAAAACCTGAAGTCTCCTCGCAGGCATGTGTTTCTGCCTTAACTTAGGAAGAGCTGAGAAAAGTTGGAATTAATTCTTAGTTATATGATTTGCTTTTGTTAATGCTAGCTCCTAAGATGTCCAGCTTTATATATATCCATGTTCTATTTCTTCTTCTGCCTTTCCTTCATACTAAGATCTTTTGTTTTTGTAATTAGCAAGAAATTTTAACGACTAACATAAACATAATGCATACACCTAAGTGTAAAGCAATATTTCTGTCCCTACTTGGCCATGACAGCAGGACTCCAAGCTGTGGGGCACTAAGGAATTAGATATTAAAGCTCACCTTGAAAAACACAATAGGGAGACCATTAGTCAATCCACCACACTCTTCTATTTGTTTTTGTATTTTAAGAATCTCTAAGAAGCCTACAGTAAGTCATTTTCATTTATCTCAATCTGAATATTTCAAAAACAAGTATATGAAGACCTTTATAATATCACTTTGCAAATCATAATATTACTTTCCATTCTAGGTTACACATCTATTAATCAGAACTTTTTAGATTGTGAGGGTTTACAAGAGAGTTTAAATACCGGGTTAACTAACAGAAACACACATCCATGCAAAATAAAAATAAAACCTTGCCTCACTGTTATAGACTGGAATCTATAGAGAGAGTCCAATTTGAGACATAATAAGTTTGTTTTTGTTTTTAAAGTTGAAATGTTTAAACAACTTAACTACTTTTCTAATAGCTTTTCTACCTTCCTCCTGCAGTAGATGGGAACATAAGGGCACCCAAAGGAATTTGCCCACCTCTACAGAGGTTTCAGCAGATGTCCTCCAACAAAGAACACAAAGGTCAGCAAAATGGGTCAAGTAGTAAAAAGAGCTTTCACTCTACTCTCGTTTTCTGTATTCTGAGACATCTTCTGGGAAGTGAAAAAATAGTAACTTTGATTTTAATCCAGGAAACCTACCATGCCTCTAAGAAGGCATTCATGTCCTAGACAAGTAACATTTTTTGTTATGTTTTCTTTGTATCTGAGAAGATCCTGAAACACCCATCCATGAGTCTGTTCATTTTCTGAATTAAGCATACTGATTATTGGATGATATGAGTTATGAGAAATTCTAATCAACTAAATTTCTTATCAACATCAAACATAATTTAATCCTGAATTCAAAGTGAATAAAAGTGGAATGAGCAGGGAATCTAAATAAGAATTTTTGCTAGGCTCCTAAGTGGTTTTTAGCCACAGCAAAAGGTGAAGAATATAAATTAAATGGTCCCCAGAAAGAAAATTCACTTTTTTTCCCCCACAAAAGTGAGAGCATGAAATAATCATATTCAGAAGAAAAAAGCATGTTATCTGTGAGAAGCCAGATTCAGTCCATTTGGAATCTCAAATGTTGTCATTGTATGTCAACAAGGAACATATGGAGATTCATGTAGTTAATGAACATGAGCCCTGAAATCAGTCAAGAGAAAATTTCAAGAATAAACATTAAGCATTAAATAAATGCAATTTATAACTTCATTAATTTATGATTTAGTGCTTATTAAATGAGTGACACTAGGGGCACCTGGGTAGCTCAGTTGGTTGAACATCTGACTTCAGCTCAGGTCATGATCTCAAGGTTCCCTGGTTTGAGCCCCACATCAGGCTTACTGCTGTCAGCACAGAACCCACTTGGGATCCTCTGACTCCTCTCTCTACCCTTTCCCCACTCATGCTCTCTCAAAAATAAATAAATAAATAAATAAATAAATAAATAAATAAATATTAAAAAAATAAGTGAGGGGCCTCTGGGTGACTCAGTCAGTTGAGCATCCGACTTCAGCTCAGGTCATGATCTTGCTGTCCGTGAGTTCAAGCCCTGCATCAGGCTCTGTGCTGACAGCTCAGAGCCTGTTTCAGATACTGTGTCTCCCTCTCTCTCTACCCCTCCCCCACTCATGCTCTGTCTCTCTCTCTGTCAAAAATAAATAAACATTAAAAAAATAAAAAAAATAAGTGAGCAAGGCTAAAAATGTTGTAGGAGTAGGAAAGACACTATGTTTTTCTTCAAGGTAACTAACAAGACTTCAAAATGATTAACCTCTAGCTACTCACTGAACATGAACCAAGAAAATAGTACAAAAGGAAAAAATTGTTGCAAGCTATTTGCAACTGCATGAGATGTTTTAAGCATAATTTAGGAAAAGTCCCAAGTAGCAAACTATAGCTAGCCTGCTGAGGTAATAAAATATTATATTTTAATAATAAATGGCAATTGTTTTTCTATAAATTAAGATTTTCTGAATCAGCCAGCAAGTCGTCATTTGTTTGGCTTTTTTTTTTAATTATTGAGTGCTTCAAGCTGAAAGAAGAGTCAAAACTGATTACTTTGGCATTATATTCCATGATTATGTTATGCAGAAACAGATCTAATTTTCATTGACTTCCATTCCAACTTCCAAGCATCCCCCATTGAATTTTTCCTGACAAGGAAAAAAAAGTCTACTAGTTCTTAAAGGGAGAAATGAAAAACAGACTAAAAGCATTTTGGTATTAGTCCACTTTTTAAATTCAAAATAATAGAGGACACCTGGAAAAAAAGGAAAATAAAAAAGGAAATGAAAAAATAAATGCACTAAAATAGCAAACAACCAAGGTTAAATAAGCAGTGGTTTTCCAGTCTCTGAAAGTTCTCAGAGGCTGGGGAGAAAAACTTAATCAGTCACTGTGATGTGTGTGGGGGGGTGGGGGTGGGGAAGAGCTGTTAAATATATTTTGAGCACACAGACTTCATTCCTCTAATATTCTTTCCTATCCCAGGACTGTGTATTTTACACCCCTAATAAACAGCTTCCTTCTCTGGATTTACAAGGACAAGATGACAGTAGTTTTGGTATTTCTGGCACATCATTTAAAAAGATACCCAAGTATTTAAGTCCAATAATAAGCTAATGAAAAGGGCTAATGTTTACTTGTTTTGTATTTCAGGTAGAGCTGTACCACTTCCCAGTAAGTTTTTGTCTTATTTATAACACCCGTATGTACTAGACTACTGCAAAGGGCATAACATTTTATTCATAGATTTTTCACTTTCAGAAGATCAAAAGTTAATTTAGAGTCATCAGTGATTAACTTGTAGTTGAAGCCAACTGGTTTGTAGAAAGAATAAACTGAGAAATACACTGTTCTTTTTATATCAAGAGAACTGGTTTGTATATTTAAAAAAATTAAATGTCCATACTAGGACAGAAAAAAATACCAACATTTTAGGTGAAATGCAATGGACACAGGGAAGGAAATTAGTCTTTGAATTAAAGGAGAGGGAAGGAAGAAGTAATTAAAGAGATAAATAAACTTTACATACAGTACAGTAAACGTCAGTAAAGACATTGAGGAGGAGGTGAATACAAGAATAATCCACAGACCTATGTTTCTGCAAGAAATTCCAAAATGAAAGGTCATCGTAGATGGCTTGGAAGCTAGATGTTAAAACAACACAAAGGAGTATTTTTGGGAGGCCTATGATAGTAGGTCAAACCAATCTCCCTTATTTGTTTCTGTTTTTCAGGAACCATTGAGAACATTTCCAGTAAGTTACTTTTATGTGGATACTATCTGGAAAAATATGTGCCTAAAGATCTTTTGATAAATAAGTCTGGCATAGCCATAATCCACTTTGCAAATCTTAATGTTATTGTTTTATTTCCTGTATTCCTCTCATATTAGTGAGCCTTTTTTAGAGATTACTGATAATTTGCAGGAAAGCTTAAAAGCATTTATTATATGACTAAAGATCACAAAGAAAATAAAAATCCTTTTCAAAACAAAATGTATAAGGAATCGGTAAAGAAAACAAGAGTCCAGTTTTGAAAGAAAAAGATAGACTGATAGATACTACTGTAACATCATCCCACCTTCCTAAAAGATTTGAATATTTCTTTGCCCTGGATAAGAAAGATGAAATACACAAAGAAGAGGATGTCTCAACAGAGGTCCTTCAAACAGAACATTCAAATGTCCAGGATTAGTCATGTATTAAAATAATCTTTCATTAAACACAAGTAGTTTCAACTGTTTTGAAATCCCTTTGCATTTCTTTTTGGAGGCACCCTCTGAAAATTGCATAAGTAACAATTTTGTTCTGACTCAAAACGTAGAGAAATTCTTTTATTGGATATATTTTCATATACTACACTTTATTTATGTCTTTATTTTTCTCTGTTTTTTTCCCTTCTGTTTAAAGAACCTGCATCATCCATTAGTAAGTTCCTTTTGAAATCCTAAAATTCATAGAATGTAAACTAGTTTTACTTCCTATTGCTATTACCATGTCAATGGTCTAAAACTCAATTCTAATATTTCTCTACTCTTCCTCTCTGTGTGATAGTGATAAATAATAAATGATATTGTAAAAAATTAAGAATAAAAATTAGTAGATCATACATATTAAAAGAAATGCCATTATCAAACTGGTCTTTGATACCAA
This sequence comes from Prionailurus viverrinus, assembly GCF_022837055.1. Lineage (NCBI taxonomy): Eukaryota > Metazoa > Chordata > Mammalia > Carnivora > Felidae > Prionailurus > Prionailurus viverrinus. The sequence goes on along the minus strand of NC_062565.1, from coordinate 31,130,533 downwards.
ATCCAATGTGATATTCATAAACATAAGCAAACAGATGGGGAAAGTTAACAAAAAATATAATAAGAATAGAGACTAAGAGGTATAACTTCTTGACTTGCTCAAAAATGATATAAACCTGTTGTAATAGGCAATAATGTAAGAGCTTAATAGGCTCCAGAAAGACCATTTGCTTTGTTCTTCTACCAGAGTAAGGAGACCCTAACCCCAACCATCCAGATCTTCCCTTAGAACACAGCAGGGACACCAACAACACCAACTATGTAGAAATAATACTGTAGATGCTAGTGCAAGTTTGACCTACCAAAAATGTTTGTGTCATTTTTATAGGTTAGCAACATTCCTATTGAGAAACAGTAGAACATGTACAGTTAATTCACCCAACAGAAAAGTCAAACTAAATATCTGGAGAATGTCCAAGCCTCAAAGGTCACTAAATGAATTCCAATTGTAACTACTCTGATATGTTTCTTAATTTGTATTTCATGAGCATAAACAGATCAGAGAGGTTATCGGACAAAAAAATGTATGTTTTTATATGTATGTTTCTAGATTTAGTTACCTCTAGATTTACAAGTGACAACTTGGGGCACCTGAGTGGCTCAGTCGTTAAGCATCCGACTTCAGCTCATGTCATTATCTCACCATTTGTGGGTTTGAGTCCTACATTGGGCTCTGTGCTGACAGCTCAAAGCCTGGAGCCTGCTTCAGGTTCTTTGTCTCCCTCTCTCTCTCTCTACCCCTCCCCCTCTCGCACTCTGTCTCTCTCAAAAAAAACATTAAAAAAAATTTTTTTAAGGAACAAGTCTTTAAAATAATTACTTATGCATATATTTTAGCCCAAAATTCCAATTTGGGCATTATTAATAATATAAAACAAAGGAAAATAATTTCTGAAAATATATTTGCAATGAATATGGCTAAAATCTAAAAAAGAGTCCAGACACTTAGCCACAGGAGAATTGTTTGTTAATATGATAATATATGACATTATAATTAGAACTGACAGTAGTTTTTTCTCTGAATCAGGATTTGCTGAACCAATTGATAAGGTTTTTTTTTCCTTTTCCTCTATTATTATATTTTCAGTTTAAATAATAGTCTAGAATTTATGCCAGTAGTTTTTTACTTAGAAATAATTAATATTTAACATGATATTAGTTATATGTATACCATGTAATGATTGGATATTTCTACATATTTCAAAATGATCACAATAGGTCTAGTTAACATTGGTCACTATACATAGTTACAAATCTTTTTTCTTGTCATGAAAACTTGTAAGACCTACTTTCTTAGCATTTTCAAATATACCTGAGTATTATTAACTGTAGTCATCATTCTGTACATTACATACCCATGACTCCTTTTTTTTTTTTTTTTTAGGTTCATTTATTTTGAAAGAGAGAGGGAGGAGGAAGGGTAGGGACAGAAGAGAGAAAGAGAAAGAATCCCAAGCAGGCTCCATACCGTCAGTGCAGAACTTGACCCGGGGCTCCTTCTCACGAACTGTGAGATCATGACCTGAGTTGAAATCAAGGGTCTGTTGCTTAACTGACTGAAGCCACCCAGGCGCACCCCCCTGAGTTCTTTATTTAATGATAGCTAGATGTTTGTGTTTTTAACCACCTTCACCCATATTACCCACTTTCTATACTATCACTGGCAACTACAGGATGTTTTCTGTATCCAAGAGTTCAGGTTTTTGTTTGTCTAGATTCCTCATATAAGTGAGATCATGCATTATTTGTCATTCTCTGAGTTATTTCATTGAGCATAAGGCCCTTAAAGTCCATTCATGTTGTTGCAAATGCAAGATTTCCTTCTTTTTTGTGGCTGAATAATATTCCTCTGTGTATGTGTATGCATGTGTGTGTGTACCACATTTTCTTTTTTTTAGCTGGGGCACCCCTTGCAAACTTATTTCTTGAAGTATTGGTGAAAGATAGGTCTTCTGGACCCTCCCAGGATGGGTATGTATTTAAATTGCAGTTAGTTAACATATGGTGTAATATTAATTTCAGGTGTACAATATTCTGATTCAACACTTGCATGTGATACTTGGTGCTCATCACATCAAGGACATTCCTTAATCCTCATCACCTATTTCACCCATCACCCCACCCTCCTGCCTTCTGATAACCATCACTTTGTTCTTTATACTTAAGAATCTGTTTCTTGGTTTGCCTCTCTCTCTCTTTTCCTTGTTTGTTTTGTTTCTTAAATGCCACATATGAGAGAAAGCATATGGTATTTATCTTTCTCTGACATTCTATTTAGCATAATACTCTCTAGCTCCATCCATGTCATTTGAAATGGCAGGATTCCATTTTTTTCAAAGGCTGAGTATTATTCCATTGTGTATGTATACTACATCTTCTTTATCCATTCATCAGTTTGAACTGTTTCCATAATTTGCCTATTGTAGACAATGCTGCTATAAACAGGGTACATATATCCCGTTGAATTAGTATTTTTCTATTCTTTGGGTAAATACCTAGTAGTGCAATTGCTGGATCATAAGGTAGTTTCATTTTTAACTTTTTGAGGAACGTGCATTCTGCTGTCCAGTTTTCGTAACACCATTTGTTGAAGAGACTCTCTTTTTCCCATTGTATATTTTTTTACTGCTTTGTTGAACATTAATTGACTATATAGTTGTGGATTCATTTCTGGGTTTTCTATTCTGTTCCATCGACCTGTATGCCTATTTTTCTGCCAGCATTGTACTATTTTGATCACTATAGCTTTGGAATATAACTTGAAGTCTGGAATTGTGATGCGTCCAGAGTTGCTTTTCTTTTTCAAGGTTGCTTGGGCTATTTGGGGTCTTTTGAAGTTCTATACAAATTTTTCTAAAATGTGCGTAGAAATTTTTCTAAAATTTGTATAGAAAATGCTGTTGGTATTTTGATAGGGGCTGAATTAAACATGCAGATTATGAGGAGATACAACATGGCAGAGAAGTAGGGGGACCCAAAGTTCCCTGGTCCCTCAAACACAGCAGTGTTGAGGCCAAAGAACTTTGAATTTCAAGAGTCCAGGCTGCAGAGTGACAAAGATGTCTCCAGGAGCCCAAGGGGACAATCTGGCAGGCCATAGGTACATGACTGCAAATTGGGTAGAGATAAAACGGGCTGCAGAAGCACAGATGGGAGGGATCCCCTTCTGTGGAGAGACAAAGGGAAGAGAAAGAGAAGCTGGGGGGAGCATAGGACTGTATATGGACAAAAGAAAAACCACTGACCGGAATGGACAAAGATCCATTATCTGAGGGGCTTGCTCTGGACTGGGGCTGGCTGCCCTGTTCCCACCCTTGAGGAGGAGGGGAGCCAGTCTGGGCTAACTAGTTCAGAGGCACAGTCCGCAGTGGGAAAAAGCAATCCCTTCTCTGGAGTACTGTGGGAAGAGGGTATATAACGGTTCAAAGGGCAAGACTGCCTGCGCCCGCCAGCCAGAAGCCATATATCAGCGGCATGGAGCGCACTTCTCCGGAACCAGGGTGCACAGTGTGAGACCCTTTAAGACATCTGGGATTTAAATCCCAGCTGAGCACCAGGGAGGCACTGGAGTGGTCGGAATGAGACAAACCGCCTCATTCGCGCCCAGGGCACTGTGAGGATGGCCTGTACAGAATAGTTTGGGACAACTGGTTCATGGAGGAGAGTGGGGTGTTGCCATTTTTCTCCCCATCACCAGTAAGGCAGGGCTTCAGGGAAGGGAGAGTGAGCCCACAATAGAGGTGGGACCTGCCTACACCAAACCACACCCCTCCTTGCCTGGTAACTTCATGTCTAGTGGAATGGAATTGACACTGATAAACCAGACAGCCCCTCCTCCAGACCAGCACTGCCACGAGTTGCAAGGCACCCAGCGGTTTTGCATTTTCTGATTTAATTCTCAGACAATTCTTATTATACATATATATTTTTTTCTCCCTTTTATCCTTCTTATTTCTTCCCTCTCCTAGTCTGGTTATTCTGGTTATTGGTTTGTTTAAGCAGACATATTTAATCTATTCTCTTTATACCTGTTCTGTTCTATAACTCCTTCTTTATTTCTCTTTCTCTCTCTCTCTCTTTCTGGATTAAACCATATAGTTTCTCTGCCTGGTCAATGATCTTGTCTTTTTCTGAGCCCCTGTCATTTCTCTCTTTGTATGGGATAAGGCCTCTTCCATCAACAATGCCCCCACCCCGTTGTTTTTCTGTAGTTGGTGTTTTTTGTTTTTTCTGGGTTTTTTTGTTTTGTTTTGTTTTGTTTTTGTATGTTTATTTTATTTTCCAGGGCTACTTCAATCATCAAATCAAAGCACACCAGGCGGAGGGTTCAAAACATCACTACCAGTACAGAGATAAAGCAACCAGAGTCACACCAACAGAGAACAAGTAACACACTTCAAAAAACACCTCCTGGACGGCCAGGCCCTGTACAGTGTATGATCCCTCTTTAATATAGTAGTGCTTGCAGGTGCAGGATACATCACAAGCTTTTAAAATGCATGAGGGACAGAAAACTAGCCAAAATAATGAAACAGAAGAATTCTTCTCAAAAGAAATTCCAGGAAGAAATGACAACTAAAGAATTGATCAAAACAGATATAAACAGTATAACTGAACAAGAATTTAAAATAATAGTCATAAAATTAATTGCTGGGCTTGGAAAAAGCATAGAAGACAGCAGAGAATCTATTGCTGCAGAGGTCAAGGAACTAAAAAATAGTCATGATGAATTAAAAAATGCTTGTAAGTGAGGTGTAAAATAAACTAGAGATGGTGAAAGTGAGGATTGAAGAGGCAAAGGGGAGTAAATGAAATGGAAGATAAAATTATGGAAAAAGATGAAGTTGAAGAAAAAGATAAAAGAAATTCTGGACCATGAGGGGAGAATTAGAGAACTAAGTGATTCAATGGCATAATAATACCCATATCATAGGAGTTACAGAAGAAGACAAAGAGGCCAAAGGTGTGCTTGAACAAATCATAGCTGAGAACTGCCCCAAACTGGGGAAGGAAACAGACATTGAAATCCAAGAGGCACAGAGAACACCCTACGGACATAACTTGAATTGATCTTCTGCATGATATATCACAGTGAAACTGAAAAATACAAAGATAAAGAGACAATTCTGAAAGCAGCTAGGGACAAACGGACCTTAACCTACAAGGGTAGGCACATAAGGGTAGTAGGAGACCTAACTACGGAAACTTGGCAGGCCAGAAAGGAGTGGCAGGAAATTTCAATGTGCTGAACAGGAAAAAATATGCAACCAAGAATCCCTTATTCAGCAATCCTGTCATTCAGAATAGAAGGAGAGATAATAGAATGTTTTCCCAGAAAACAAAAACTGAAGGAACTCATCACCACTAAACCAGTCCTACAAGAGATCCTAAGGGGGACTCTGTGAATGGAATGTTGCAAAACCAGAAGAGACCAGAGACATCACTACAAGCATGAAATCTACAGATAACACAATGACTCTAAACCCATATCTTTCAATAATAACACCTAATGTAATTGGACTAAATGCTCCAATCAAAAGACATAGGGTATCCAAATGGATTAAAAAAAAAAAAACAAGATCCATCTATTTGCCGTCTACAAGAGACACATTTCAGACTTGAGGACACCTTCAGATTCAAAGTGAGGGGATGAGAACCATCTATTATACTACTGGAAGTCAAAAGAAAACTGGAGTAGCCATATTTATATCAGACAAACTAGATTTTAAACTAAAGGCTATAACAAGAGATGAATAAGGGCATTATATCATAACTATGGGGTCTACCCATCAAGATAAGCTAACAATTACAAATGTCTATGCATCCAATTCAGGGACACCTAAATATATAAAACAATCACACACATAAGTAATCTTATTAGTAAGAATGTGGTTAATACTCCACTTACAACAATGGACAGATCATCTAGACAGAAAATTGATAAAGAAAGAATGGCCCTGAATGATACACTGGACCAGATGGACTTGACAGATATATTCAGAAATTTTCATTCTAAAGCAGCAGAATGCACATTCTTCTCAAGAGCACATGGAACACTCTCCATATAGATTGCATACTGGGTCACAAAACAGCCCTCAATAAATATAAAAGAATTGAGATCATACCATACATACTTTCAGATCACAATGCTATGAAACCTGAAATCAACCACAAGAAAAGGTCTGGAAAACCTCCAAATGCATGGAGGTTAAAGAACAGCCTACTAAAGAATGAATGGATCAACCAGGCAATTAAAGAAGAAATTCAAAAACATATGGAAACAAATGAACATGAAAATACAATAGTCCAAACACTTTGGGATGCAAGAAAGGCAGTCCCAAGAGGAAAATACATTGCAATCCAGGCCTATCTCAAGAAACAAGAAAAATCCGAAATAGAAAATCTAACAGCACACCTAAAGGAACTAGAAGCAGAATAACAAAGAAACCCCAAGGCCACCAGAAGAAGAGAAATAATAAAGATCAGAGCAGAAATAAACAATATAGAATCAAAAAAAAAGTAGAACAGATCAATGAATCTAGGAGCTGGTTTTTGAAAAAATTAAACAAAATTAATAACCCCCTAGCTAGACTTCTCAAAAGGAAAAGAGAGAGGACCCAAATAGATAAAATCATGAATGAAAATTGTTTTATCACAACTAATCCCTCAGAAATACAAGCAGTTATCAGAGAATACCTTGAAAAACTATATGCCAACAACCTGGACAACCTGGAAGAAATGGAAAAATTCCTAGACACCCACATAATACCAAAACTCAAACGGGAAGAAATAGAAATTTGAACAGACCCATAACTAATGAAGAAATTGAATCAGTTATCAAAAATCTCCCAACAAACAAGAGTCCTGGGCCACATGGCTTCCCAGGGGCATTCTACCAGACATTTAAAGCAGAGTTAGTATTTATCCTTCTCAAGCTGTTCCAAAAATTATAAATGGAAGGGAAACTTCCAGACTCATTCTATGTAGCCAGCATTACTTTGATTCCCAAGCCAGACCAAGACCCCACAAAAAAGAAGAACTACAGGCCAATATCCGTGATGAACATGGATGCAAAAATTCTCAACAAGATACTAGCAAATTGAATTCAACAGCATATAAAAAGAATTATTCACCATGATCAAATGGGATTCATTCCTGGGCTGCAGAGCTGGTTCAATATTCACAAAGCAATCAATGTGATACATCACATTAATAAAAGAAAGGATAAGAACCATATGATCCTGTCAATAGATGCAGAAAAGCATTTGACAAAATACAGCATCCTTTCTTAATAAAAACCCTCAAGAAAGTCAGGATCAAAAGAACATACTTAAAAATCATAAACACCATATATGAAAAGCCCACAGTTAATATCATCCTCAATGGAGAAAAACTGAGAGCTTTCTCCGTGAGATCAGGAATGTGACAGGGATGCCCACTCTCATCACTGTTGTTTAACATAGTGTCGGATGTCCTAGCATCAGCAATCAGACAACAAAATTAAATCAAAAGCATCAAAATTGGCAAAGAAGTCATCAAACTTTCACTTTTCACAGACGCCATGATACTCTACATGGAAAACCTGAAAGACTCACCAAAAGCCTGCTAGAACTGATACGTCAATTCAGCTAAGTCGCAGGGTACAAAATCAATGTACAGAAGTTGGTTGCATTTCTATACACCAATACTGACACAACAGAAAGAGAAATAAAGAAACTGATCCCATTCACAACTGCACTAAGAATCATAAAATACCTAGGACTAAACCTAACCAAAGAGGCAAAGATCTGTATGCTGACAACCATAGAAAACTTATGAAGGAAATTGAAGAAGACACAAAAAAATGGATAAACATTCCATGCTCATGGATTAGAAGAATAAGTATTGTTAAAATGTCAATACTACCCAATGCAATCTACACATTCAATGCAATCCCTATCAAAATTGCACCAGCATTCTTCTCAAAGCTAGAACAAACAGTCCTAAAATTTGTATGGAACCACAAAAGGGCCCGAATAGACAAAGTAATATTGAAGAAGAAAACCAAAGTGGGAGGCATCACAATCCCAGACTTTTGCCTCTACCCCAAAGCTGTAATCATCAAGACAGCATGGTATTGGCACAAAAAACAGACACATAGACCAATGGACTAGAATAGAGAACCGAGAATTGGACCCACAAATGTATGGCCAACTAATCTTTGACAAAGCAGGAAAGAGTATCCAATGTAAAAAAAGACAGTCTCTTTAGCAAATGGTGCTAGGAGAACTGTACAGCAACATGCAGAAGAATGAAACTAGACCACTTTCTTACAGCATTCACCAAAATAAACCCAAAATGGATGAAAGACCTAAATGGGAGACAGGAAACCATCAAAACCCTAGAGGAGAAAGTAGGCAACAACCTTTTGGACCTCAGCCACAGCAATTTCTTACTCAACACATCGCCAAAGGCGAGGGAATTAAAAGCAAAATGAACTATTGGGACCTCATCAAGATAAAAACTTCTGCATTGCAAAAGAAACAACCAACAAAACTAAAAGGCAACCGACAGAATGGGAAAAGATACTTGCAAATGACATATCAGATAAAGGGTTAGTATCCAAAATATATTTAAAAAAACTTACCAAACTCCACACCTGAAAAACAAATAATCCAGTGAAAAAATGGGCAGAATACATGAATAGACACTTTTCCAAAGAAGACATCCAGATGACCAACAGACACATGAAACGATGCTCAACGTCACTCATCCTCAGGGAAATACAAATCAAAGCCACACTGAGATATCAACTCACACTGGTCAGAATGGCTAAAACGAACTCAGGAAACTACAGATGCTGACAAAGATGTGGAGAAATGGGAACCTCTTGCACTGTTGGTGGGAGTGTTTTCCACTCTGGAAAACAGTGTGGAGGTTCCTCAAAAAATTAAAATAGAACTACCCTACAACCCAGCAATAGCACCACTAGGAATTTATCCAGAGGATACAGGAGTGTTGATTCATAGGGGCACATGCACCCAATGTTTATAGCCACACTTTCAACAATAGCCAAATTATTGAAAGAGCCTAAATGTCCATCAAATGATTAATGGATAAAGAAGATGTGGTTTACATATACAGTGAAATACTACTTGGCAATGAGAAAGAATGAAATCATGCCATTTGCAGCAACATGGATTTAACTGGAAGGTATTGTGCTGAGTGAAATAAGTCAGTCAGAAAAAGACAGATATGTTTACACTCATATATGGATCTTGAGAAACTTAACAGAAGACCATGGGGCAAGGGAAGGGAAAAAAATAGTTACAGAGAGAGAGGGAGGCAAATAATAAGAAACTCTTAAATACAGAGAACAAACTGAGGGTGGATGGGGGAGGTGGGAGAGAAGGGAAAATGGGTGATGGGCATTGAGGAGGGCACTTGTTGGACAGGAATCTACCCCAAAAACCAGAAGCACACTTTACACACTGTATGTTAGCCAATTTGACAATAAATCATGTACTTTAAAAAATAAAATTAAATAATAAAATTAAAATTAAAAAATAATTTTAAACATAAAAAAACATGCAGGTTGCTTTGGGTAGTATAGACATTTTAACAATATTTGTCTTTTCAATCCATGAGTGTGGAATGTCTTTCCATTTCTTTGTGTCATCTTCAATTTCTTTCATTAATGTTTTGTAGTTTTCGGAGTACAAGTCTTTCAATTCTTTGGTTAGGTTTATTCTTAGGCCTCTTATTACTTTGGGTAGAACTATAAATGGGATACATTCCTTAATTTCTCCTCTTGCTGTTTCATTATTGGTGTATAGAAATGCAGCAGATTTCTGTATGTTGATTTTGTATCCTGGAACTTTACTGTTTGTTAAATAATTTCTAGCAGTTTTTTTGGTGGAGTCTTTTGGGTTTTCTTTATGGAATATCGTGTCATCTCTGCAAATAGCAACAATTTGACTTCTTTCTTGCTGACTTGGATGTCTTTTATTTCTTTTTGTTGTCTGATTGCTGAGGCTAGGATTTCCAGTACTATGTTAAATAAAAGTGCTGAGAACAGACATCCCTGTCTTGTTCCTGACCTAAGAGGAAAAGCTCTCAGTTTTTTCCCATTGAGAGTGATGTTAACTGTAGGTTTTTCATAGATGGCCTTTATTGTGTTGAGGTATGTTCCCTCTAAACCTACTTTGTTGAGGGTTTTATCATGAGTGGGTGTTGTACTTTGTCAAATGCTTTTTCTGCATCTCTTGAAAGGATCACATGATTCTCTTCCTTTCTTTCATTAATGTGGTTATCATGTTGATTGATTTGCAAATATTGAACCATACCTGCAACCCTGGAAGAAATCCCACTTGATTATGTTGAATGATTTTTTTTAAACATATTGTTTGCTAGTATTTTAAATTTATTTATTTAAATTCAAGTTAGTTAACATACAATGTAGTATTGGTTTCAGGAGTAGAACTCAGTGATTTATCACTTACATGTAACACCCAGCGCTCATCCCAACAAGTGCCCTCCTTCCATCACTCATTTAGCCCATCCCCCTACCTTCAGCAACCCTCAGTTTATTCTCTGTATTTAAGAGTCTGTATGGTTTGCCTCCCCCTCTTTTCTTTTATCTTATTTTTCCTTCCCTTCCCCTATGTGCATCTGTTGTGTGATACAGGGGCAAGTCCAGAATTGTGATGCCTCCAGCTTGGGTTTTGTTTTTCAACATTACTTTGAGTATTTGGGGTCTTTCCTGGTTCCATACAAATTTTAGAGTTGTTTGTTCTAGCTCTGTGAAGAATGCTGGTGTTATTTTGATAAGGATTGCATTAAATGTGTAAGTTGCTTTGGGTGGTATAGATATTTTAACAATATTTGTTCTTCTAATCCATGTGCATGGAATTTTTATCTATTTCTTTGTATCTTCTTCACTTTCTTTCATGAGCTTTCTATAGTTTTCAGCATATAGATCTTTTACCTCTAAGTTTATTCCTATGTATTTTATGGTTTTCAGTGACATTGTAAATGGGATCAATTCCTTGATTTCCCTTTCTGCTACTTCATTATTGGTAGTAGAAACGCCACTGATTTCTGTACATAGATTTTCTATCCTGTGACTTAGCTGAATTCACATATCAGCTCTAGCAGTTTTTTGGTGAAGTCTTTGGATTTTCCATGTAGACAATCATGTCATCTGTGAAGAGTGAAAGTTTGACTTCTTCCTTGATTATTGGAATGTCTTTTATTTCTTTTTGTTGTCTGATTGCTGAGGCTAGAACTTTCAATGCTATGTTGAACAACAGTGGTGAGAGTGGACATCCCTGTCGTATCCCTGAAGTTAGGGGGGAAATTTTCAGTTTTTCCTCATTAAGTATACTAGTTGTGCATCTTTCACATATGGCCTTTATGATCTTGAGGTTTGTTTCTTCTATCCCTACTTTCTTGAGGGTTTTTATCAAGAAACGATGCTGTATTTTGTCAAATGTTTTTTCTGAGTCTATTGAGAATATCATATGGTTCTTATCCTTTTTTTAAATTAATATGGTGCATCACGTTGATTGATTTGCAGACATTGAACTAGCCTGGCATTCCAGGAATAAATTCCTTTTGATCATAGTGAATAATTATTTTAATGTACCGTTGAATTCAATTTGCTAGAATCTTGAGAATTTTTCCAACCAGCTTCATCAGGGATATTGGCCTTTAATTCTTTTTAGTGGGGTCTTTGTCTGGTTTGGGAATCAAGGTAATGCTGGCTTCATAGAATGAGTTTGGAAGCTTTCCTTCCATTTCTTTTTTTTTTAGTTTAGTTTTATTTATTTTGAGAAAAAGATAAAGAGCAAGCAGAGGAGGGGCAGAGAGAGAAGGAGACAGAATCCAAAGCAGGCTCCAAGCTGCCACCATAGAGCATGATTTCACGAACTGTGAGATCATGACCTGGGCTAAAGTTAAAGTCAGACACTTAACCAACTGAGCCACCCAGGCACCCCTTCTTTCCTTCCATTTCTATTTTTTGGAAAAGTTTGAGAATAGGTATTAACTTTTCTTTAAATATCTGGTGAAAGCCATCTGGCCCAGGACTCTTGTTTGTTGGGAGATTTTTGATAACCGATTCAATTACTTTGCTTGTTATGGATCTGTCCAAATTTTCTACTTCTTCCTGTTTCAATTTGGTAGTTTGTGAGTTTCTAGGAATTTGACCATTTTTCCAGATCGCCCAGTTTTTTGGCATATAATTTTTCATAGTATGCTCTTATAATTCCTTGTATTTGTATGGTGTTGTTGGTGATCTCTCCTCTTTCATTAGTAATTTTATCTATTTGCATTCTTTATCTTTTATTTTTGATAAATCTGGCTTGGGGGTTATCAATTTTGTTTATTCTTTCAAAAGATCAGCTCTTAGTTTCATTTTCTGTTCTACCAGAGTTTTTTAGGTTTGTTCCTATATTATTTATTTCTTCCCTAATCTTTATTACTTCCTTTCTTCTGCTAGCTTTAGGTTTTTTTGCTACTCCTTTTCTAGCTCCTTCAGGTGTAAGATTAGATTGTGTTTTGGTGATCTTTCTTGCTTCTTGAGATAGGACTGAATTGCAGCATAATTTCCTCCTAGAACTGTCTTTGCTGCATCCCAACGGGTTTGGACTGTCGTTTTTTTCATTTTCATTGGCTCCCATGTATTTTTTTTTAACTTCTTTAATTTCCAAGTTGTCCCATTCATTCTTTAGTAGGATGTTCTTTAACCTCCATGTATTTGATGGTTTTCAATTTTTTTCTTGTGGTTGATTTTAAGTTCATAGCATGTTGTGATCTGAAAATATGCATGGTGTGATCTCGATCTTTTTGTACCCATGGAGGGCTGATTTGTGATCCAGTATGTGATTTATCCTGAAGAATATTCCATACACAACTGAGAAGAATGTGTAATTCTGCTGCTTTTTAATGAAATGTTCTGAATATATCTGTTAAGTACATCTGGTCCAGTGTGTCATTCAAAGCCATGGTTTCCTGGTTTATTTTTTGCTTAGGTGATCTGTCCTTTTCTGTAAGTGGGGTACTATTATGGTATTATTATCAGTGAGTTTCTTTGTATTTGTTATTAATTGATTTATATATTTGGGTGTTTTCAATTTGGGGACATAAATATTTACAATTGTTGGATCTTCCCTTTTTTAATTTTTTAAAGTTTGTTTGTCTATGTGGAGAGAGAGGGAGAGAGAGAGAGAAACAAAAAACCCAGAGAATTGAAAAACTATATGCTGATTCCAAAAGAAAAAAAGAAAGAAAGAAAGAAAGAGAGAGAGAAAGAAAGAAAAGAAAAGAAAAGAAAAGAAAGAAAAAGTAAAGACAAAGAAGCCTGAACCGGGGCAGTGTTGGTGGGGGGGAGGAATGAAATGAAAAAAACAAACAAGAAACTATAAGCCTAATTGCAAAGGAAAAAAAAAAAAAGAAGAAAGAAAAAAAAAGAAAGAAGAAAAGAATGAAAGCCTGGTCCTATTTCCACAAAAACTGCAGGTGTCATTTTGAAGCACTGGATTTTCAGTACCCTTGGTGCATGCGGTGTCCTGGCTGTTCTGGAGGAGAGGCCTGCTGCATTGGCTCAGAGTCAGTCTTGCCCCAGCAAATAATTAGTTGCAGGCATAGAGATTTGGGGTTTTGTGTAAGCGCATCTCGCCCCCACTGGGGGCTGCTGTGTTGCTTTTTGACATCCCTCCATGTTGGTGTTGGGAGAAAATGGTGCTACCTCAACCTCCATCTCTGGACAGGGGATCTCACACCCTCCACTGTTCAGGCAGCCTTCACAGAATAGTCATCTCACCCTGTGCCTCAATTATCTGGTGTTTTTCTGTGGCATGTAGCTGGCATTCAAAACTTGAAGCTTTAAAGTGCCCAGAACCTAATGGATCCACCCCCCTCTTTCTTTGGAGTAGAGCCTCTCCATTAATTGTCTCAAGTCCTTTGTCCCTGAAAAACAGTCTCAAGCCAGCGTAGTACATGGAATTGATGATGTAATACCACTAAAAGCAGCAAAGGTTATATTCCTTCTGGGTGTGCCTCTGTCCCCTGCTGATGAAAGGCCATTGGCTGGCACCTGCGGGGCCTTTTGTCCTTGGGAAAGCAATATATCCTCTTCCAAAAGTACTGCAGAAAGGGGAATGTTCTCTCCCAATGCACCCCTGAGATAGCTACACTGTGCTATGCACTCAGGGGCCAGCTCCCTCCTCCTCAGGAGCACTCACCACAGCTCCACTCTGGAGAAAGTCATGCATTTCCGAAACCTCATAGTTTGAGCTCCAAAATCTGTTTGCAAAAAAGAACTGGGACATCCAATACTTCTGACTCCAGTCTGTGATCCAGAGAGGTTTTCCTCTTGTGCTAATTCAATGTTGCACTACATCAAAGCCTCTCTCTTTCTCTCCCTTTTGTCTTTCCATGGAAAGCGTTCCTCCTCTCCATGGCACTACTGTTTGTCTCTCCCCCATTGGACTTTCTTGTACCTTGCACCTGACACTCTGCCCCTCCAACTATAGAGATTCTTTTTCCCAATCAATTTCCTGTGTGTTTCAAGTGATCTGCCCTCAATACATCTGTGTTTGAGGGACTAGGAAAGTCCAGGGTCCCCCTATTTATTCACAATCTTAACTCTGCCCTACAACTATCACTTTAAAATAGGTAGTTTTGTTTGGGGATCAAAGATGGTTTTGATCATTTAAAAAAAAAGTATGTTGATTGAGAACTAGTCTAATTCCCTACTTTTTTCACTTATCACTTTATTTTTGAGATCTATTTATATCACTTTAAAATTACTTTGTGGGGCGCCTGGGTGGCTCAGTCGGTTAAGCAGCCGACTTTGGCTCAGGTCATGATCTCGCAGTCCGCGAGTTCGAGCTCCGCGTCAGGCTCTGGGCTGACGGCTCAGAGCCTGGAGCCCGTTTCAGATTTTGTGTCTCCCTCTCTCTCTGCCCCTTCCCCATTCATGCTCTGTCTCTCTCTGTCTCAAAAATAAATAAAACGTTAAAATACAATACAATAAAATAAAATAAAATAAAATTACTTTGTTAGTTGCTTTGAACTATATTTTCAAAAATCTATCCTTGGACTCACTAGTTGTTTCTAAGTACTTCATACTATTTACCACCCCATATACATCAACCACAGTGTATTTATTCACTCCTTTTTCCACAGATGGCATGGTCTCTACAACTCTCAGCTCACATCAGTGATCTGGAGTGTGTCCTCTTTATACCTTGTGAGTTATTTCTCTAGAAGTTATACTTGGGAGTAGTTCCACTGATAAGATGTACAGATACTTAATTTCATCATTAGATTGCTTTCCAGAACTAATGTAACAATCCATACTCTCACCAGTTGTTGGAAGAATGTTCCCTTCATCTCACATCTTGTACAGCACTTTGTTTATCTATCTCCCTAGTTGGCCATCTGGTTGGTACAAGAATGCTCCTTGCTGTTATTTTAATTTGCTTTCTGGTGTCTACTGGTGAGTTCGTATATCTAGCCATTCAGGCTTTCCTCTTCTAAGTTGCCTATTCAGATCCTCTGCCCATTTTTCCATTCATGTTTCCAGTTCTTTCTTTTTACATGGCAGGCATCTCTTCATATTGTGGATATAATCTTTTACTATTTTTTATACTTTGAAAATATCTTCTCTTAATTTGTTACATGTCTGTGAACTTAATCTATGGTGTTCTTGGTTAAACAGAAACAATTCTGTTGGAGTTAAATATACTTGTTTTTTCACATTATGTGTTTTGGGGATTCAAAGAAAGACTTCGCTCCACACAACACCATTAGAGGTGTTTTCCACAATTTTATTATATCTAAAGTTTTATCTCCACATTTAGGATTTAATATACCTCTTAATGCTCATATGCCAAACACTGGCCACAAAAGACAGATATCCCAGCACACTAGCTGTCTTCCATAAAGGATCTTAATAATTCCTTAAGGATTTTGATACCTTATAGATTGAGTGTTCTTTTAGTTTGAATTTCACTTTGGTGAAACTATTTTTTAATGTTGCTTATTCCTTTACTTAACTGTTATATCTGCAAGTACAGAAACAGTGTTCTTCTGTTCATTTCTCCATCCCCAGTATATATTATACTACCACATACAATATGGTAGACACTTAAGCATTTTTTTTAGAGAAAGAAGAAAATTATGTTCTTTTCATTTGCCTATAAATCTCAGAAAGAGGTAGAATGATGTGTAGTCAAACCTGGATTCCCAGAACAGATATATCACCTCTTTGTTTTTTACTAAAGAGAGGTTAACAATCCTCTCTGGATTGAAAGAATACCAGACAGCAGAACAGAACAGAAAGAAGAAAGAGAGAAATTAAAAATCATGTACAGAAAAAGTGTCAGAGAAGTAAAATTCAAAGAAAGAGATTTAGAGGTCAGTGATTAAAGTGTCAAAGGAGTCAACATGGAGTTGGGGAGAAGATAGGGATAAAACAGCAGCGTTAATTCCACAAAGGGGTGGAATTAAAGTGGGATATCCTAGGAAGCATAAGCCAAAGATCGTAAAGAGTTCAGCAGAAGGATGTAAAATCTACCTTAGGACGACTTTCATAAGAAACCATTCTCTCAGTGCCAGGGGCGGGGGTGGAGGGGAGGGGGGACCTGATTAATAGAATGAATATAGAATTAAAAATGTAACTCTCCTATGGCTACCTATAATAGACTGATAATAATAAAAAAAGCAGATGTTCCATTTAAATGTAGTTTATGAAAAGAATAAAGAAAAAGATGAAGGAAGTGAGAAAGCAAATGGAAAAAGAAAACTGTAACTGATGCTTCAATTTAGGAGAGCCTGAATTTCAATTCACTATTGAGGAGTGCTGAGCAAACTCATCTTTGCTTCATGAAATAACCTAGGGTCTTATTTCAGAATAGAAACACAGCTGACTGTGTATAGCCATTTCTAAAATAAAAGACCAGGATATTATCATTTTCATCCCTTTGAAATACTGCTAGTTTTCCTCTTTGTTTTTCCATTCAACTGACTACCAAATTAAAGGTACAAAAATATGCATTTATGGATTCAATGAAACTATTTTCACTTTGAATTTTAATTTTACCCTGAATAGAAGTGAAACATCTCTGCAAATGTCCTAAAGCTTAAGCCTGACACCTCTGTTTAAAAGCTCCTGAAAAACAGAAAATTTGTAATTCTCACTCACAGCTGGGTCCCTTGTGCTGGGCACAGTACCTGGAACACAATGGATGGTTAACAAATATTTCTTGAATTAACATTGACAGAATGGAGGGAGGAAGGAACAGAAGATAACCAGTATCAATTATATTCAATATATGCCAGACAAAGTGACCTCAAATAGTTCTGTTTTTCTTTTGAGAGAATTAGTGTTACTCGTTGGCTCCCTTGCTGTTGTCTCCTTATGGTATATTTTGGTATTCCATACTATCTAAGGAGTGTAATTTCTAGCCCTTGGAAAGCTCTTCTAATTGTTTTGAAATACATAGATTGCTGATAAATTCCAGAAAGCATGTACTTCTTATTAATAGAAAAATACATGTATTCACTGTGGTGTGTAATAACATTGCCAGGGAAAATGTGTTAAGCCTATTTGTAAGCAACATCTTAATTTTCCACTCTGTGACCCATGTATGATAAATAAATAAATAAACAAACAAAGAAACAAACAAGTAAACAAAAGTCAAATGAATCCCCAGGCTAAGAAAGGGGGCAGGAACAGATTACATGAGGAAAACTGAGAGAATTAAGTGATGGTAAGAAAATTCAAATGTTGAAAAATTCTACTTCCTAAATAGTTCAATTAAAAGTGAAATAGTTAAGAGGTGCCTGGGTGGCTCAGTCAGTTGAGCGTCTGACTTCAGCTCAGGTCATGATCTCAGTTTGTGGGTTTGAGCCCTACATCAGGCTCTGTACTGACAGCTCACAGCCTGGAGCCTGCTTCAGATTCTGTCTCCCTCTCTCTCTCTCTGCCCCTCCCCTGCTCATTCTCTCTCTCTCAAAAATAAACATTAAAAAAAATTTTTAATGAAATAGTTAAATGGTAAAAAATATATGAAGAAAGTGTAGAATAAGTGCTATATACTGTCTTTCCCCTAAGCCCATCAAAATAGCCAGATTATTTTAAAAATACAAATAGGGTTGATTTGGTGCTCTGTAAGTGTCCTGCTTAAAAAAAAATTCTTTCTGAAAAATATAGTAGAAAACAGTATATTATACCAAAAAAAGGTATATTTTTATTTTGACTATATTATTCTTGGTTTTGTTTTTTAGGATCGACTCCAGTACCCACAAGTAATTTCCTTTGCATCTCTCAATTGTAGTATATGTCAATCGCCTATAGAATCCAGGGAACTTTTCACAAAATGCCTATTCCAACTCAGGCTTACATATCTCGGTCTCCTTTCCTTTCTTTTTATCCAGAAGTCCCATAGTTCATTGAGAAAGTTTTAGAAAGTGAAATGTTAAAATCACTAACTGGAAAAACAAGAAATACCAGAAGCATTTCCTAATATTTAACACAGTGTATTTACATGTTTAAAAAAGAATAGAGGTAAAAGGTTAACTTGAAAATAAGATAATTGAAAGAAATTAATTGATGCATTTAGGGAAATTGGTTAAAGTAAGACAACAGTTACAATATTCCAGAGTATCAATTTCCAATAAGGTGGTGAGGAGAAAAAAGGTGATTGTTGGGGAATAGCGATAGCCTCCTGCCCAGCCCTCTTAAGTTCTCTCTATGACAGGACTAAAACCCCCCATGGGATCAAGACTACTGATGTTCTTAACAAAAGAAGATTATCAACATTAAATAATCACCATGTGCAAGAATAGAACATTAAAATTAAAATTTTTACTTAATTTTTTTTCTTTTTTTTTAATATATTTTAACTTTATTTTTCATTTTTTAAAATTTACATCCAAGGGGCGCCTGGGTGGCGCAGTCGGTTAAGCGTCCGACTTCAGCCAGGTCACGATCTCGCGGTCCGGGAGTTCGAGCCCCGCGTCGGGCTCTGGGCCGATGGCTCAGAGCCTGGAGCCTGTTTCCGATTCTGTGTCTCCCTCTCTCTCTGCCCCTCGCCCGTTCATGCTCTGTCTCTCTCTGTCCCAAAAATAAATAAACGTTGGAAAAAAAAATTTTTTTTTAAATAAATAAATAAAATAAAATAAAATAAAATTTACATCCAAATTAGTATATAGTGAAACAATGATTTCAGGAGTAGATTCTTAATGCCCCTTACCCATTTAACCCATCCCCCCTCCCACAACCCCTCCAGCAACCCTCAGTTTCTTCTGCATATTTATGAGTCTCTTCTGTTTTGTCCTCCTCCCTGTTTTTATATTATTTTTGTTTCCCTTCCCTTATGTTCATCTGTTTTGTCTCTTAAAGTCCTCATATGAGTGAAGTCATATGATTTTTGTCTTTCTCTGACTAATTTCACTTAGCATAATACCCTCCAGTTCCATCCACGTTGTTGCAAATGGCAAGATTTCATTCTTTTTGATTGCCAAGTAATACTCCATTGTATATATATACCACACCTTCTTTACCCATTCATCCATCGATGGACATGTGGGCTCTTTCCATACTTTGGCTATTGTTGATAGTGCTGCTATAAACATAGGAGTGCATGTGTCCCTTCAAAACAGCACACCTGTATCCCGTGGATAAATGCCTAGTTGTGCAATTGCTGGGTTGTAGGGTACTTCTATTTTTAGTTTTTTGAGAAACCTCCATACTGTTTTCCAGAGTGGCTGCACCAGCTTACATTGCCACCAACAATGCAAAAGAGATCCTTTTTCTCTGCATCCTCGCCAACATCTGTTGTTGCCTGAGTTGTTAAAGTGAGCCATTCTGACAGGTGTCAGGTGGTATCTCATGGTGGTTTTGATTTGTATTTGCCTGATGATGAGTGATGTTGAGCATTTTTTCATGCATCGGTTGGCCATCTGGATGTCTTCTTTGGAGAAGTGTCTATCCATGTCTTTTGCCCATTTCTTCATTGGAATATTTGATTTTGGGTGTTGAGTTTGATAAGTTCTTTATAGATTTTGGATACTAACCCTTTATCCGATATGTCATTTGAAAATATCATCTCCCATTCTGTTGGTGGCCTTTTAGTTTTATTAATTGTTTCCTTCCCTGGGCAGATGATTTTTATTTTGATGAGGTCCCAGTAGTTCATTTTTGCTTTTGTTTCCCTTGCCTCCAGAAACGTGTTGAGTAAGAAGTTGCTGTGGCCAAGATCAAAGAGTTTTTTGCCTGCTTTCTCCTCGAGGATTTTGATGGCTTCCTGTCTTACATTGAGGTCTTTCATCCATTTTGAGTTTATTTTGTGTATGGTGTAAGAAAGTGGTCCAGGTTCATTCTTCTGCATGGCACTGTCCAGTTTCCCTAGCACCACTTGCTGAAGAGACTGTCTTTATTCCATTGGATATTCTTTTCTGCTTGGTCAAAGATTAGTTGCCCATCCATTTGTGGGTCCATTTCTGGGGTCTCTATTCTGTTCCATTGATCTGTCTGTTCTTGTGCCAGTACCATATTGTCTTGATGATTACAGCTTTGTAGTATAGCTTGAAGTCTGTGATTGTGATGCCTCCTGCTTTGGTTTTCTTTTTCAAGATCGCTTTGGCTATTTGGGTTCTTTTCTGGTTCCATACAAATTTTAGGATTATTTGTTCTAGCTCTGTGAAAAATGCTAGTGTTACTTTGATAGGGATTGTGTTGAATATATAGATTGCTTTGGGTAGTATCGACATTTTAACAATATTTGTTCTTCTTATCCAGGAGCATGGAATCTTTTTCCATTTCTTTTTTTTTTTAATTTTTTTTAACATTTATTCATTTTTGAAAGGCAGAGAGAGAGCGCGAATGGGGGAGGGGCAGAAAGAGAGGGAGACACAGAAACAGAAGCAGGCTCCAGGCTCTGAGCTGTCAGCACAGAGCCCGATGCAGGGCTTGAACTCACAGACCATGAGATCATGACCTGAGCCGAAGTCGGCCACTTAACCAACTGAGCCACCCAGGCACCCCAATCTTTTTCCATTTCTTTGTGTCTTCTTCAATTTCTTTCATAAGCTTTCTATAGTTGTCAGTGTATAGATTTTTCACATCTTTGGTTAGATTTATTCCTAGGTATTTTATGGTTTTTGTGCAACTGTAAATGGGATCAATGCCTTGATTTCTCTTTCTGTTGCTTCATTGTTGGTGTATAGGAATGCAACCGATTTCTGTGCATTGATTTTATATCCTGCAACTTTGCTGAATTCATGAATCAGTTCTAGCAGTTTTTTCAGACTCTTTTGGGTTTTCCATATAGATTATCATGCCATCTGCGAAGAGTGAAAGTTTGATCTCCTCCTGGCCGATTTGGATGCCTGAAAATTTTCACTTTAGAGAAGTCTGTAGTAATGCCAAATCATTTCTTCTTCCATGTCTTAGTGTAAAAGTACCTTGGTCCAAAGCAGTGTTAAGAGACTAGTATTATTATCACTTATGCAGGGAAAATGAGAACTCATAATTCCCTTTTCCTGAAGTAGTGCCATTTTTAAAAAAATTCACTCGTGATTAAAAAGAAAATTAATATTGGGGCACCTAGGTGGCTCAGTCAGTTGAGCATCTGACTTCAGCCTTGGTCATGATCTCCCGGTTCATGAGTTTGAGCCCCACATTGGCTCTGTGCTGACAGCTCAGAGCCTGGATCCTGCTTCAGATTCTGTGTCTCCCTCTCTCTCTGCCCTTCCCCACTCACATTCTCTCTCTCAAAAATAAACATTTAAAAATTTTTTAAAAATCAACATATAAAAAAATTACATTACTCAGTTCTCATTGTGATAAGTGTACTCACCATCTGTCACCATACAATGTTCTTACAATATTCTTGACTATATTCCTTATGCTGTACTTTTCACTTCCATGACTTATTTATTTTATAACTAGAAGTTTGTACCTCTTAATCCTCTTCACCTATTTCACACCTTTGCCCACACAATTCTCTTTTGGCAAGCCACCAATTTGTTCTCTGTATTTAAAAGCCTGGGGTTGTTTGTTCATGAGTTTTGTTTTCTGAATTATTTTCTAGATTCCACAAATAAGTGAAATCATATGGTATTTGTCTTTCTCTGTCTGACTTATTTTACTTACCATAATACCTCTAGGTCCATCCATGTTGTTGCAAATAGAAGACTTCATTCTTTTTTATGGCTGAATAATACTCCATTTTATATGTATATGTATACATTGTATACATCTATGTATGTATATACACATGTATACATACAATATTTATATATATGCAATGTTCATATATACATACACAATATGCATATATACAATGTGTATATATATATATACATACATACATACATATATATATACATACATATATATACATATACATATATATATATATATATACATACATATCACCTTCTTTATCTGTTCACCTATTGATTATACTTAGGTTACTTCCACATTTTGGCTATTATAAATAATGTTGCTGTAAATATGAGGGTGCATATATCCTTTCAAATTAATATTTTTATTTTCTTTGGGTAAATACTCAGCAATAGAATTACTGAATCATATGGTATTTCTATTTTTAATTTTTCAAAAATGATTATTAGATCATTGACGCACATTATAAAATAATTTTTACTTTGTAAACTAACATTTTACAGTACTCTCTTGACAAAGTTATTTTCTAAGAATGATATAAAATATAGAAACTAATTTAAAATATGATTGAGGAGGAATTTTAAGATGGTGGAGAGGAGGAGTTAAGATGGTGAAGGAGTAGGGGAACCCTAAGCTTGCCTCCTCCCTCAAACACAGCTAAATAATTATCATATCATTCTGAACATGCAAGAAATCAATCTGAGGACTGAGAGAACAAAACTGTAAGTCTACAAGTAGAAAAGCGACCACCTTCTGAAAGGTAGGAAGTGGGAGAGTTGATTTGGGGGACATAAGAACTGCAGTTGAAGTGGAGGGGAGGGATCCCTGCTTACAGAAGCTACCACAAGGCATTATAAGCAGCAGAGCACAAAATCTGATTTTAGAAGTTCACCACTACAGGGGCCATGCCTGGCTTAAAGGTGCTCTGGTAGAATGAGGGTGAATACACAGGAGCAGACAGCATGTTCTAAGGATTCTCTGGGTTGCAAGAAGAATGGGTGCCAACATGCTGCACTGTTTACAGGCATAGGAGCAGAGAATGCCTGGAGAGTACAGAGAGCCTAGGTGCCAGATTTTGGATACCCCTTTATCTCAAACTCTGAACTCCTGTGCAGTTGTGTATCTGCTTTCCTGGAACAGGCTGGCAAATATAAAAAGTATAGGTAAACCCAAGCCCAAATGATCTACACAGGTCTGCACCATGGGAAGCCATAAAAGTTGGAGTTCAGAAATGCAGTCATGTGCCTGGGATAAAACAGGAGTAAGATGCCACCTGGAAGTGGATGGCTTGGACCCAGAAAGGGCAAAGGCAAAGATCAGAGGAAAGCCAGGGACACAAGAGGCATGATTGCTTGCTCTTTTGTGAGAGCTTCCCGAAGAGTATCAGGCTCAAACTCTCCGCTCCTGGGAAAAGAGTGCACAGCAAAACTATTTAGCACCCCTCCCATCATCAAGCACTGATCTCACTGAGCTAAATAACACCACCAATTGGAGACCCGAGCTGCTTACACAAAGCCCCATGTCCCTGGACCCCATGGGTGCATCTGCATGAGGACAAGTTCTCCTGAAAATCAATGTAAAAAACCCTCCCCCAGAAGACCAGGCCAAACCCTTCTCATGCACTGTCTACTGATCATACAGTGCTGCAAAGTTTCAGCTCTAGGGGAGATAGGGTCTAGCATCCTTTTTATCTTTTTAAAATTTTTTTAATTGTTTAAAATTTTCTTTTATTTCTTCTTATTTATATATATAAAGGTTATTCATTTATTTTGACAGGCATGGAGAGCAAGCAAGGAGGGGAAGAGAGAGAGGGAGAGAGAATCCTAAGCAGGCTCTATTCTTTTAGCGCAGAGCCTGACACAGAACTCAATCCCACCACCCATGAGTTTATGACCTGAGACAAAAACCTAGCTTATTTTAATAATCAGACCAAAACACACCTAGGATCTAGCTTTTTTGGGGGAGGGGGTCTGGACAAAATGGCAAGATGGAGGAATTCATCCCAAAAGAAAGAACAGAAAGTAGAAATAATGGCCAGGGATTTAATATATATATATGTATATATATACAAATATATATATATGTATTTAATATATATATGTATTTAATATATATATGTATATATATACAAATATATATATGTATTTAATATATATATGTATATATATACATATATATATATATATAAAAGCTATCTGAACTTGAATTTAAAATAATAATTGTAACGATACTATCTGGGCTTGAAAAAATAACATAGAAGACACTAAATAATCCATTACTGTAGAGATAAAAGAAATCTGACTAAAATCTAGTCAGGCTGAAATTAAAAATGCTGTAATTGAGATGCAAACTTAAATGGATGCCATAACAACAAAGATGGATGAAGCAGTCGACCGAATTAGTGATGTAGAAGATAAAATGGAAAATAATGAAGTTGAAAAAAGGAGGAAACAAAGATAATGGATCATGAAGGCAGACTTAAGAAACTCAGCAACTTATTAAAATGGAATAATATTTGTACCATAGGAGTTCCAGAAGATGAAGAGAGAGGAAAAGGGGGAAGAAAGTTTATTTGAGCAAATTATAACTGAAAACGTCCCTAATCTGGGGAAGAACACACATCAAATCCGAGAAGCACAGAGAACTCACATTAACTTCAACAAAAGCGAGCCATCATCAAGGCATATAATATTAATGAAATACACAGCCAAGGAAAGAATCCTGAAAGCAACAAGGAAAAAGAAGTCTTTAACCTACAAAGGAAGACAGATCGTGTTAGCAGCAGATATTTCCACAGAAACTTGGTAGGTCAAAAGGGCACTTCTGTGCTGAATGGGAAAAATATGCAACCAAGAATATTTTATCCAAGGCTGCCATTCAGAACAGAAGGAGAGATTTCCAGACAAACAAAAACTAAACCACTAAAAACTAACTACTAAACCAGTCCCACAAGAAATATTACAGGGAACTCTTAGAGTGAGGGATAAAAAAACCCAAAAGCAACAAAGACTATAAAGGAACAGAGAACATCCCAGAAACACCAAATTTACAGGTAACACAATGGCACTAAAGTCATATCTTTCAATAATCACCCTGAATGTAAATGGGCTAAATGATCCAATTAGAAGACATAAGGTATCAGAATGGATTTTAAAAAGCAAGATCCATGTATATACTGCCTACAAGGAACACATTTTATACTAAAGACATCTACAAATTGAAAGTGAGAGAATGGAGAACCATCTCTCATACTAAGGGACACCAAAAGGAAACTGGAGAAGTCATATTTATATCATACAAACTGGATTTTAAAACAAAGACTCTAATAAAAGATGAAGAAGGGCATTATATCATAATGAATGGTTCTATCCATCAAGAAGATCTAACAGTTGTAAATATTTATGCCTCCAACATGAGAGCACCTAAATATATAAATCAATAACAAACTTAAAGAAACTCATTGATAATAATACAATAATAGGAGGGGACTTTAATACCCCACTTACAACAAAGGACAGGTCATCTAAGCAGAAAATCAGCAATGAAACAATGGCTTTGAATGGCACACTGGACTGGATGGACTTAACAGATATATTCAGAACATTATATCCTAAAACAACAGAAAACACACTTTTTTAGTGCATACAGAACATTCTCCAGAATAGATCACATACTGGGTCACAAATCAGCCCTCAACAAGTGTGAAAAGATTGAGATAATACCATGCATATTTTCAGATCACAGTGCTATGAAACCTGAGGTCAACCACAGGAAAAATTTTGGAAAGACAACAAATACTTGAAGGTTAAAGAACATCCTACAAAAGTCACCTGAGTGGTGCAGTCAGCTAAGTGTCTGACTCATGCTTTTGGCTCAGGTCATGAGATCAAACTCCAAGTTGGAGTCAGCATGGGCATGGAGCCTGCTGATGATTCTCTCTCTTTTTCTATCTGGCCCTTCCCCTGCTCATATTCTCTCTACTCTCTCTCTAAAAAGAAAAGAAAAAAAGAACATCCTACTAAAAATGAATTTGTTAACCAGAAATTAAAGAAGAAATAGAAAAAAATACATGGAAGCAAATGAAACTGAAAACACGATAGTCTAAAACCTTTGGAGTACAGCAAACACAGTTATTATAGGGAAATATATTGGAACACAGGCCTACCTCAAGAAGAAAGAAAGCTCTCAAATATACAACCTAAACTTATACCTAAAGGAGCTAGAAAAGGAAGAGCAAAAAAAGCCTAAAGCCAGCAGAAGAAAGTAAATAAAAACTAGAGCAGAAATAAATGATATAGAAACAAACAAACAAACAAAAAACCCAGTAGACTAGATCAAAGAAACTAAGAGCTGGGTCTTTGAAAGAATTCATAACATTGATAACCCCCTAGCCAAACTTATCAAAAAGAAAAGGGAAAGGACCCAAATAAAATCATGATGAAATAAGAGATATTATAACCAACACTAAAGTAATAAAATTATAAGAGAATACTATGAGAAATTATATGCCAACAAACTGGGAAACCTGGAAGAAATGGATAAATTCCTAGAAACTTACACACTACCAAAACTGAAGCAGAAAAATATGGAAAATTTGAACAGACCATAACCAGCAAAAAACTGAATTAGTAATCAAAAATCTCCCAATAAACAAAAGTCCAGGGTCAGATGACTTCCCTGGGCAATTCTACCAAACATTTAAAGAGGGGTTAATACATATTCTTCTCAAACTGTTTCAAAAAATAGAAATGGAAGGAAAACTTCCAAACTCATTCTACAAGGCCAGGATTACCTTGATTCCAAATCAGACAAAGACCCCACCAAAATGGAGAATTACAGGCCAATATCCCTGATTAACCTGGATGCAAAAATTCTCAAAAAGATACTAGCAAATCAAATTCAACAATTCATTAAAAGAATTATCCACCATGATCAAGTAGGATTTATTCCTGGGCTTCAGGTCTGGTTCAATATTTGCAAATCAATGAATGGGATAAAGCACACCAATAAAAGAAAGGATTAAGAACCACACAATCCTCTTAACAGATACAGAAAAATCTTTTGACAAATTATAGTATCAAATTTTGGTAAAAATCCTCAAGAAAGTAGGGATATAAGGAACAAACCTCAACATCAAAAAGGCCATATGCAAAAGACCCACAGCTAATATCAACCTCACTGGGGAAAAACTGAGAGCCTTTCCCCTAGGGTCAGGAATAAGACAAGAATGCCCATTCTCACCATACTACTTCATATATTACTGGACGTCTTAGCCTCAGCAATCAGACAATAAAAAGAAATAAGAGGCATCCAACTGACAAAGAAGAAGTCAAGCTTCCACTATTTGCAGATGACATTATATTTTATGTAGAAAACCCAAAAAACTCCAATCAAAAACTGTTAGAGCTAATACATAAATTCAGCAAAGTTGCAGGATATGATATAAAAGTACAGAAATCTGTTGCAGTTCTATATACCAATAACCAATTAGCAAAAGAAGAAATCAAGGAATTGATTCCATTTGCAATTATACCAAAAACAACTAGATACCTGAGAATGAACCTAACCAAAGAGGTAAAAGATCCATACTCTGAGGAGCACCTGAGTGGCTCAGTCAGTTGAGTGCCCGGCTTTGGCTCAGGTCATGATCTCACAGCTTGTGAGTTCGAGCCCCACGTCACGCTCTGTGCTGACAGCTCGGAGCCTGGAGCCTGCTTCTGATTCTGTGTCTCCTTCTCTCTCTGCCCCTCCCCCGACTTGTGCTCTGTCTCTCTATCTAAATAAATAAAATGTAAAGTAAATAAATGTAAAAAAAATTAAAAAAACAACAGATCCATACTCTGAAAACTATAGAAATAATTTGAAGAGAACATAAAGAAAAGGAAAAGCATTCCATGCTCAGGGATTGAAAGAACAAATACTGTTAAAATGTCTATACTACCTATAAGAATCTACACATTTAATGCAATCCCCATCAAAATATCACCAGCATTTTTCACAGAGCTAGAACAAACAATCCTAAAATTTGTATGGAAACACAAAAGACCCTGAATAGCCAAAGCAATCCAGAAAAATAAAAACAAAACTGGAAGCATCATAATTCTGGATTTCAATCTATAGTATAAAGCTGTAATCATTAAGACAGTATAGTACTCACACAAAAACAGACACATAGATCAATGAAACAGAATAAAGAACCCAGGAATGGGCCCACAGCTATATGGTTAACTAATCTTTGACAAAACATGAAAGAATATCCAATGGAAAAAAGAGTCTATTCAACAAATGGTTTTGGGAAATCTGGTCAACAACATAGAGAAGAATTAAACTGTACCACTTTCTTACACAATATATAAAAATAAATTCAAAATGGATGGAAGACCTAAATGTGAGATAGGAAACTATCAAAATCTTAGAGGATAACACAGGCAGCAACCACTTTGACCTCAGCTGTAGCAACTTCTTACCAGACACGTAGTCAGAGGCAAGGGAATAAAGCAAAAACCAACTATTGGGACTTCACCAAAATAAAAAGATTCTCACAGAGAAGAAAACAATAACCAAAACTAAAAGGCAGCCTACAGAATGGGAGAATATATTTGTAAATGACATATCTACTAAAGGGTTAGTATCCAAACTCTATAAAAAACTTAGCAAACTCAACACCCAAAAAGTGAATAATCCACTTAAGGAATTGTTAGAAACCAGGGAGGAGCCAAGATGGCAGAATAGCAATAAAGTTTTTTTTTTTTTTTTTTTTGCATCTCACATCCATGAAATACAGCCAGATCAACACTAAACCATCATGCACACCTAGAAAACTGATTTGAGGATTAACACAACAATCTGCACAACCTGAACCACAGAACTCAGCAGGTATGCAGTGCAAAGAGGTGAACTGGGGGAGAGACAAGCTGCGGAGAGCAGGGAACTGTTTTTGCTTGCAGAGAGAGGAAGGAGATAGGGGGAGAATTTGGGGAAAGCACCCCCCGAAAAGCAGCTGGAAAGAAAAGTGGAAATGTGGAAACAGCCACAGGGACTGAACTAAAAAGGGAGAAAGGAGAGGGTTTAAATTCCATCAAGACTCTATAAACAGGGGGAGAACAGCATCTGAAACTCTGCAACTCAATACCTGGCAGTGTTCTGGTGGGAAGGGCAAATCCCCAGGAGCAGAGTAGGGTCCAGAAAGTTCTCAGGCCATATGGGGAGAAGAAGTTCCAGTGCTGGAAAGACATTTGGTAGAGGTTGTGAGGCCACCCAGTCCCAGGTGACCCCGAGAACAACCATGTTTGCTGGTGTTGGAACAAGTTCATTAAAGGTGAAACTTGGTGCCAGATGTGTGTTGTGATTTTCCATTTGTAATTTTTTCAAATTCTATTTTACTTCCATCATTTCATTTTATTCCACTTCATTGTATTCATTTTCTCAAATTTTCAAATGTTTTCCTATTTTCTTTTTCCCTTTTTTCCCTAACCTATCAAGCTCCTTTCAGTAACCACCAAAACACACCTAGAATCTACCATCATTTATTTGATTTGTATGTGTGTGTGTTGTTTTTAATTTTTTAATTTTAATTTTTTTCTCATCAATTCCTTTTCTCCCTTCAAAATGATGAAATGAAGAAATTCACCCCAAAAGAAAGAGCAGAAAGAAACAGCCATGGACTTAATAAACACAGATACAAGTGAGATGTCCGAACCAGAATTTTAGAATCACCATAATAAGAATACCAGTGGGAGTCGAAAATAGATTAGAATCCCTCTCTGCAGAGATAGAAGTGAAAACTAGTCAGGATGAAATAAAAAATGCTATAACTGAGCTGCAAGCTCGAATGGATGTCACGGCAGCAATGATGGATGAGGCAGAACAGTGAATCAGCAATATAGAGGGCAAACTTATGGAGAATAATGAAGCAGAAAAAAAAAAGGGAGACTAAGGCAAAAAAGCACAATTTAAGATTTCGAGAACTCAGGCTCATTAAAAAGGAACATTAGACTCAAAGGGGTCCCAGAAGATGAAAACAGAAAAAGTGGTAGAAGAGTTATGTGAGCAAATCATAGTGGAAAACTTTCCTAACCTGGGGAAAATCCAGGAAGCACAGTGACTCCCATAAGATTCAACAAAACCGACCATCAACAAGGCATATAATAGTCAAATTCACAAAATACTCAGGCAAGGAAAGAATCATGAAGCAGCAAGGGAAAAAAAGCCCTTAACCTATAAGGGAAGAGAGATCAGGTTAGCAGCAGACCTATCCACCGAAACTTGTCAGGTCAGAAAGGAGTGGCAGGATATATTCAATGTGCTGCATCAGAAAAATATGTAGACAAGAATTCTTTAGCCAGCAAGGTTGTCATTCAAAATAGGAGAGATAAAAAAAAGTTTCTCAGACAAACAAAAATTAAAGGAATTCGTGACTACTAAACCCTCCTTGCAAGATATTTTAAGGGGTACTCTCTGAGGGGAGAAAAGATGAAGAAAAAAAAAGACCAAGAGCAACAAAGACTAGAAAGGACCAGAGAACACCACCAGAAAATCCAACTGTACAACAAACAATGGCAATAAACTCATGGCTTTCAGTACTCACTCTAAATGTCAGTGGACTCAATGCTCCAATCAAAAGACATAGGGTAACAGAAAGGATAAGAAAACAAGATCCATCTATATGCTGTTTACAAGAGACACACTTTAGACCTAAAGACACCTTCATATTGAAAGTAAGGGGATGGAGAACCATCTATCATGCTAATGGTCAACAAAAGAAAGCCAGAGTAGCCATACTTATATCAGACAATCAAGACTTCAAAATAAAGACTGTAACAAGAGATGCAGAAGGGCATTACATCATAATTAATGGGTCTAACCACCAACAAGACTTAATTGTAAACATTCATGCTCCAAATAAGAAAGCACCCAAATATACAAGTCAATTAATCACAAACATAAACTCATTGATAATAATACCATAATAGTAGGGGACTTCAACACCCACTTACAGCAATGGACAGATCATCTAAACAAAAAATCAACAAAGGAAACAATGGCTTTGAAGGACACACTGGACCAGATGGACTTCACAGATATATTCAGAACATTTCATCCTAAAGTTGTGGAATATACATTCTTCTCCAGTGCACAGGGAACATTCTCCAGAATAGATCACATAATGGAACACAAAGCAGACTTCAACAAGTACAAAAAGATCAAGATCATACCATGCATATTCTCAGACCACAACACTATGAAACTCAAAATCAACCACAAGAAAATTTGGAAACAAAGCAAATACTTGGAGACTAAAGAACATCCTACTAAAGAAGGAATGGGCTAACCAAGAAGTTAAAGAGAAAATTAAAAAGTATATGGAAGCCAATGAAAATGATAACATCACAGCCAAAAACCTCTGGGACTCAGCAAAGGTGGTCATAGGAGGGAAGTATATAGCAATCCAGGCCTTCATAAAAAAGAAAGAAAGGTCTCAGATACACAACCTAACCATACACCTTGAAGAGCTGGAAAAAGAACAGCAAATAAAAGCCAAAACAAGCAGAAGGCAGGAAATAATATAGATTATAGCAGAAATAAGATATCAAAACAAAAAAACAAGAAACAGTAGAACAGATCAGTGAAACCAGAAGGTGGTTCTTTGAAAGAATTAACAAAATTGGTAAACCACTAGCCAGTTTGATCAAAAAGAAAAAGGAAAGAACCCAAATAAATAAAATCAAGAATGAAAAAGGAGAGATCACAACCAACACAGCAGAAATAAAAACAATAATAAAAGAATATTATGAGCAACTATATGCCAATAAAATGGGCAATATGGAAGAAATGGACAAATTCCTAGAAACATTTACACTACCAAACCGAAACAGGAAGAAATAGAAAATTTGAACAGACCCATAACCAGGAAAGAAATTGAATTAGTAATCAAAATTCTTTCCAAAAAAAACTCCAGGGCCAGATGGAATTCCAGGGGAATTCTACCAAACATTCAAAGAAGAGTTGGGGCTCCTGGGTGGCTCAGTCGGTTGAGCGTCTGACTTCAGCTTAGGTCATGATCTCATGGTCTGTGAGTTTGAGATCCGCGCTGGGCTCTGTGCTGACAGCTCAGAGCTTGGAGCCTGCTTTGGATTCTGTCTCCCTCTCTCTTTGCCCCTCCCCTGCTCATGCTCTGTCTCTCTCTGTCAAAAATAAACATTAAAAAATATTTTTAAAAAAGAAGAGCTAACACCTATTCTCTTGAAACTGTTCCAAAAAAAATAGAAATGGAAGGAAAACTTCCAAACTCTTTCTATGAAGCCACCATTACCTTGATTCCAAAACAAGAGACCCCACTAAAAAGGAGAACTAACGACCAATTTCCCTGATGAGCATGGATGCAAAAATCCTCAACAAGATATTAACCAACTGGATCCAACAATACATTAAAAAAATTATTCACCATGACCAAGTGGGATTTACACCTAGGATGCAGCACTGGTTCAATATCTGCAAAACAATTACTGTGATTCATCACATCAATAAAAGAAAGGAAAAGAGCCACATGATCCTCTCAATGGATGCAGAGAAAGCATATGAAAAAATACTTTCTTGATAAAACCCCTCAAGACAGTAGGGATAGAAGGATCATACCTCGAGATCATAAAAGCCATATATGAAAGACTCAACACTAATATCATCCTCAGTGGGGAAAAACTGAGAGCTTTTCCCCTAAGGTCAGGAACAAGACAGGGATGTCCACTCTCGCCACTGTTATTCAACATAGTATTGGAAGCCTTAGTCTCTGCAATGAGACAACACAAAGAAATAAAAGGCATTCAAATTGGCCATGGGGAGGTCAAACTTTCACTCTTCTCAGATGACATGATACTCTATATGGAAAACCCAAAAGATTCCATCAAAAAACTGCTAGAATTGATTCATAAATTCAGCAAAGTTGCAGGATATAAAATCAATGCACAGAAATTGGTTGCATTCGTATACACCATCAATGAAGTGACAGAAAGAGAAATCAAGGAATCCATCCCATTTACAGTTGCACAAAAAAACATAAACTACCTAGGAATAAATCTAACCAAAGAGGTGAAAAATCTATACACTGAAAACTATAGAAATCTTATGAAAGAAACTGAAGAAGACACAAAAAATTGGAAAAAGATTCCATGCTCCTGGATAGGAAGGACAAATATTGTTACGTCAATAGTACCCAAAGCAATCTACATATTCAATGCAATCCCTATCAAAATAACACCAGCATTCTTCACAGAGCTAGAACAAATAATCCTAAAATGTGTATGGAAGCAGAAAAGACCCCGAATAGCCAAAGTGATCTTGAAAAAGAAAACCAAAGCTGGAGGCATCACAATCCCAGACTTCAAGCTGTTACAAAGCTGTAAGCATCAAGACAGTATGGTACTGGCACAGGAATAGACACTCAGATCAATGGAACAGAATAGAGAGCCCATAAATGGACCCACAAACATCTGGCCAACTAATCTTTGACAAAGCAGAAAAGAATACCCAATGGAATAAAGACAGTCTCTTCAGTAAGTTTTCCTGGGAAAACTGGACAGTGACATGCAGAAAAATGAACCCGGACCACTTTCTTACACCATATTCAAAAATAAAGTCAAAATGGATGAAAGACCTGAACGTGACAGGAAACCATCAAAATCCTCAAAGAGAAAGCAGGCAAAAACCTCTTTGACCTTGGCCACAGCAATTTCTTACTCAACACGTTTCTGGAGGCAGGGAAACAAAAACAAAAATGAGCTACTGGGACCTCATCAAGATAAAAAGCTTCTGAACAGCAAGGGAAGCAATCAGCAAAACTAAAAGGCAACCGACAGAATGGGAGAAGATATTTGCAAATGACATATCAGATAAAGGGTTAGTATCTGAAATCTATAAAGAACTTATAAAACTCAACACCCAAAAACCAAACAATCCAGTGAAGAAATGGGCAAAAGACATGAATAGATGTCTTCTCCAAAGAAGACATCCAGATGACCAACCGACACGTGAAAAAACACGCAACATCACTCAACATCAGGGAAATACAAATCAAACCACCATGAGATACCACCTCACACCTGTCGGAATGGCTAACATTAACTTAGGCAACAACATGTTGGCAAGGATGCAGAGAAAGAGGATCTCTTTTGCACTGCTGGTGGGAATGCAAACTGGTGCAGCCACTCTGGAAAACAGTATGAAAGTTCCTCCAAAAATTAAAAAAAGAACTACCCTATGACCCTTCAATTGCACTACTTGGTATTTATCTAAGGGGTACAGGTGTGCTGTTTCAAAGGGGCACATGCACCCCAACTGCTGTTTATAGCAGCACTATCAAAAATAGCCAAATTATAGAAAGACCCCAAATGCCCATCAACAGATGAATGGATAAAGAAGATGTGGTATATATAAACAATGGAGTATTACTCAGCAATCAGAAAGAATGAAATCTTGCCATTTGCAACTACATGGATTGAACTAGAGGGTATTATGCTAAGTGAAATTAACCAGTCAGAGAAAGACAAGTATCATATGACTTCACTCTTATGAGGACTTTAAGATACAAAACATATGAACATAAGATAAGGGAAGCAAAAATAATATAAAAACAGGGAGGGGAGCAAAAACATATGAGACTCTTAAATATAGAGAACAAACAGAGGTTGCTGGAGGGGTTGTGGGAGGGGGGATGGGCTAAATGGGTAGGAGGCATTAAGGAATCTACTCCTGAAATCATTGTTGCACTATATGCTAATTAACTTTGATGTCAATTAAAAAAATAAATTAAATTAAATTTTTAAAGAAGAAAAAAAGAAATGGTTAGAAATCATGAATAGACAAAATAAATAAATAAATACTAAAAATTATAAATAGTGTAAACATAATAATGTTATATAACTTAATATAATATTACAAATATAATATAAATATAATTGTATAAAAATTTATTCATTATTAATATTTAATATAATTTACATGATAAATATAATATATAAATATTATAGCCTCAGTATATAATGATCTCTGGGGAATAAAAGAAATAAAGCAAAAGGTGCAGGAAATATATCAAACAATGAATGCTAAAAATCCAAAATTAGGGGCGCCTGGGTGGCTCAGTCGGTTAAGCATCCGACTTTGGCTCAGGGCATGATGTTACGGTTTGTGAGTTCAAGACCCACATCGGGCTCTGTGCTGACAACTCGGAGCCTGGAGCCTGCTTCGGATTCTGTATCTCTTCTCTCTGCCCCTTCCATGCTCATGCTCTGTCTTTCTCTGTCTCTCAACAATAAATAAACATTAAAAAAAATTTTAAAAATCCAAAAATACTAATCAAAGAAATACAAATAAATAAGAGCTTTTTAAAGAAGCTATTTGTGAAAGATTGGAAAGATTTACAAAGCATAATGTTTTGGGGGAGTTGGTTGTATTTATATTTCTGACAATATGTTTCAAAATACAAAATGTGCATGTACTTTGACTAACATATTTATAGATTTTTTTCTCAAAAAAAAAGAACAATTTTTCAAATTGTTCAAATGTTTCAAATTGTTTCAAATGACGGCTTATCGCATCATTTTTACAATAAAGTTTGCAAATAATATTCATCAATAGGACATTGGCTTAAAATTATGAGTTATATAAATGAAATATTACTCAAACTTTTAAATGATTATACCAATCAATATTGTGGACACAGAACCCTGAAATGTTTTTAAGTTAAAAGACCACTGTATTATGTTTGACAGAATTTCTTCTTGTGTTGTGAGTTGTTAACCACAAATATATTTTTTGTGTATTATTTTAGCAATTTTAAAAACTCATTGATGTGCTTTTTCTCACATTGTCCTTGCATAACTCTATGAGGTAAACAAGGCCAGTATTATTAACTCCATTGTACATATGAAAAAGTTGAAATACAAAAAGATTAAAAGTGTCTGGCAAAGGCCACATAATAAGTTGTAGAACTCAAATATTTTTAAACTCATCCAATGATTGCTCTGTTATCCTGAATCCAGTCTAACAAGCCTTCTCAAAACAACAGGCCTATTCCACAATTCCCACATTCCATCCAGGTTGGAAGCCCTGTTGAAAATGT
Organism: Prionailurus viverrinus; assembly: GCF_022837055.1. Lineage (NCBI taxonomy): Eukaryota > Metazoa > Chordata > Mammalia > Carnivora > Felidae > Prionailurus > Prionailurus viverrinus. Next base: position 31,094,241 of record NC_062565.1, on the reverse strand, counting down.
CTTTCATAATATCCTCGCTTATCTCTTTACCCTCAACATCACCTGTCCAGTTTCATAAATTACATCATTGATTTCCAAAACTTTTAAGCTGCTGTGTGTTCCAGCTCCCCAAGTGTTAATTTTCCTTTACTAATAGAATAGATAGTGGGGGAAATGTGGATGGGGGTTGCCCAATACAGATAATGCAACACCCAAACTCAAAATATCCACCTAGACTACAGCCAAAGAGAAGAGCCAATTAAAGAGTACATACACAGGTGGGCAGAAACAACTGAATAAATCTGTGTGTCCAGTGACAAATATCTGGTACTCTTACCAAGGGCTACCACTATGATGCATAACATATGGGCTCTCATTAAACTCTTGACCCATTCCCAATTTGGGTAGACTCCTAACTCTCATTACTTGCTTAAATTATATTATCTATCATATTTTGGTAACTACTTGTCCTATTTGCTCTAGATTAAATATGGAAAGATGCATTGAAACAATATAGACAAACACTCAAAATCAATTAAAAGATAAGTTAATAATGAAATGATTAACCAAAGGAATCTGGACTTCAATAAAACAAGTTATCATGCTCTATTTTTCCTTTCTATAAAAATATTAATTTTAGCTTGTTATGGATCACACAGCAATAAATATTCCTTTTATTGACACAGGTACTACAAGAACCAGCTGTTTTGCCACCTTAAGTAATGCTACTATCTCTAAATCACTTTTAAAGCAGAGTTCCTGAAAACATATGAGATAGCTAAGGAAAGTTCCAGCCTCATTGTCTCTCAAATTGCTGGCTTAGTAATTCTCCTTATCACTCAAAGGGAGGTGGAGCTTCCTTAAGGAATCATATAAATATTATATAATAATATAAATCTTCTCAGAAACAGTTTTTCTTTTCAGCATACATCTCTAATCATACACTCTAGTCATGTTCTATTGAGGAATTTCCAATTCCTTTGTGTTGTATTTTTCCTTTTCTTGGTTTAATTCCTGAAAAGTCTGTATTACAAGAACCTCTTTCCTGATCCTTTGTATGTGTATCCTTCACAAATTTTATATTATTGGGAGAACAAATTTATTGTCTCAACCTTAAAACAAAGTAAAAGTGTTTGATAGCAAAAAATGTCAATAGACAAAAATTAATATATGAATGAATTATGCACTTTTATTATATTATCTGTTATATTTTCAGGTAATTTGAAAGAAGATTCAAAATCAGAAGTAAAAAGTGGCACTAGAGAAGCAAGGAATATGACCCCAAAACAGGATATTTATTTGATAATTCAGGGAGTCCCTTTACAAAATAGCCAGAGTGGTCCTAAATGGCAGCAGAAGTGAGGAGTAAGTAGCCTTGAGAAGACCTATGAAAAGAGACAAAAACAGAAAACTGGAGTGAAAGTTGAAGAGCTTCCTAAGAAAACTCAGAGTAAAGAAGAGAGAAGAGAAACAAAGGACAAAAGAAAAGATACTAAGAAAGACATGAATAAGGAAAAAGAAATAGATAAGGCCCAATCAATGGAAGGAGGTGGTGAAAAATATAAAGGTGAAGAAGAAGAAAGGATGAACATGGAAAAGAAGGGAGATGAGGACAAGGAGGATGAAGACAAGAAGGGAGATGAAGACAAGAAGGAAGACAAAGACTTAAAGGAGAAAAAATACAAGGAAGAGGAAAAGAACAAAAAGAACTATAAGAAAGGATATGAGGACAAGATAGAGGACAAGGACAAGGAGGGAGTGGAAGACAAGACAGAGGACAGGGACAAGAAGGGAGATGAGAACATAGAGCAAGGTGAGAATGAGGACAAGGAGAGAGATGGAGACAAGATAGGGGACATGGGCAATAATGGATATGAAGACAAGATAGAGGATAGGGACAAGAGAGATGAAGACCAGACAGAGGACAAGTACAAGGAGGGAAATGAGGACAAGACAGAGGACATGGGCAATATTGGAGACAAAGACATGACAGAGGATAGGGACAAGAAGGGAAATGGGGACATAAGGGAAGGTGAGAATGAGGACAAGGAAGAAGAGGAAAACAAGACAGAGGACAAGGACGAGGGAGATCCAGACAAGACAGAGGACAAGTCCAAGGAGGAAGATGAAGACAAGACAGAGGATATAAAAGGAGATTCTATGGAAAAAAAGGATAAAAAAAAAAAGTGGGTAAAGAGGACAAGAAGAACATAGACCCAAAAGAAGGTTATGGAAATAAAATGGGCAGTAAAAAAAAAAAAAAAAAAAAAGATCACACTAAAGAAAAGTAACACTAGATTTCATAAACTAAAAAAACAGAATTGAATAATTTTGCTCTAACTCATAAACTTCAAAACTAGCTCCCAGTCTTCTATGATGTAGGTTAAAATGATACACTCCTTACATTCTCTTTAGTCACAATTTTTCTGCTCCTTTGCTTGTAATCTGGAAGAAGATCTTTCAGAGATTGCTTCTATTTAGATCTCTGTCTCAAACTTCAGTTTCCAAACACAAGTTTTCAAAATGTATGTTCATTATGAACCATTGCTGGGAAAATACAATTAAGTAAAAATTAATTAAAACTCTGATTAAAGCAATGTAGAGTTATTTTTCTCAAGGTGTGGTATTTCCCTGTCTAACCAAATAGCTATTTACTTGGTCCCTACTAAGTTCAATATCCATAAAGGCATGCAAAAATATCTTTATCAAGTAGATAAATAAGAACATTAAAAACATTTAAAATATATAAATATTTTAAAAATGATTCAGAGCAGTAAATACAACAAGAAAGAATTCAGAAGAGGAAAATCCCTTTGGATAGGGATAATACATGAAAGATTTTCACAGGCAGTAGAATTTGAGCTGGGCATCAAAAGAAGATGGATAGGTTTGTATGTCGTTTGAGGCCCCTGGATTAGTAACTCCTTTACTAGAGTATAAACTCCTTGAAGGAAGATCTATATCTTACCATGCTCTCCACCCTCAGTGCTCACCACAATGTTTACTAAATTGAATTGACTGGGAAAGGAAGTGAGAGAAAAAAAGTAAAAGTTTAGAATATGGAAAGTCTATTTTAAAGGCAGAAAGTAGAGCAGAGAATCTGTGTGCAACAAATTTCCCCAAGGAAAAAGACACAAAGGGAGATGAGGACCCTGCTGATGTAGATGATTTCAGCTGGCCCCGAGTAATCATTTTAATATTAATATTTAATATTTACTTTTATGTGAATTAACAAATGTATATCCAACCCATCAAACCCATGATTTTTGGAATTACAAATTAAGATGAGATTAAGTTAAAAGGTGAGTCAATTAAAAAATTTTTAAGTAAAAATATTAGCATAGTAAAAACTATGACAAATGGGGGGGTGGTATAAAACTGAGGGTATTAAAAGAAAACAGGGTGGGAATAAGAAAATAGAGTTCTAGGGGGACTTGAGCATTTATTCCATTATTTGATAGGCAAAGGTATAAGCTGAACTGTCTTTCAGAAAGAGTAATCTGGTGGGTTAGACAACAGAAAGAAGACTGAGAGATCAGCTAGAAGACTATTGTAGTAATACAGCCAGAAAAAGGCAACAACCTAACTCATTTGGAGGCAATAAGAATAAAATGAAAGGAACAGATGTGAGAACATTTCAAAAGAGAAATGAACTGACTTGGACAACAAACTGAATATATGTGACATGGAGAAACTCAAGATGACTCCAATTTGGTATTTGATAACTGATAACATGAAAACACCAATCACAGAAGGGAAATCCACAGGGAGAAAGATAATAAATTGTTCAGTTTGAAGAGAGATGTCATTATAGATACAAACTAGATCTCAGAAGGGAAGAGAGAACCACTTAAGAGTACAGATTAAAGGGTCATTTCTAAGGAAGAGATATTCAAATAATGAGGATTAAATCAAATCTCCAGAAGGGAGACTATAATCCTAAATACTTGTGCTTTGTTGAAATTTAGGGGAAAAAGCTCTGTCTCTCTCTCTCTCTCTCTCTCTCTTTCTCTGTCTCTCTCTCTCAAAAATAAACATTAAAAAAATTTTTTTAATGTAGTACCTGTGAAGTGCTACAAAGTGAAGTGAAATAAAATGAGGTCTACTTATACTAACATTGAACTATTTCTTAGGCAGTTACTGCCATCTCATTTGCTGTCAATTTGCTCCTATTTGTTATCCATCATGCTCCTAAAATATCTCCAAGGGCTTACTTGCAATTGTTTTAGACCTCCTTCAAGTTTTTATTCTTTTTGTTCTTACCTGCTATGTATTTCTCAGAATCTTTGTTTGTTCTATTTTTGAGAAAGAGAGAGACAGAGCATGAGTGGGGGAGGGGCAGAGAGAGAGGAGACACAGAATCCAAAACAGGCTCCAGCCTCTGAGCTGTCAGCACAGAGCCTGATGTGGGGCTCAAAACCATGAACCATGAGATCATGACCTGAGCCAAAGTCAGACGCTTAACCGATTGAGACACCCAGGTGCCCCAAGAAAGTGATTTCTTGAGATAGAATCTATTCCTGGTGAAGATGCTATTGTTGCATTGACAAAGGCTTGACAATATTACATAAATTGAGTTGATAAAGCAGCAGCAGGGTTTGAGAGGATTGACTCCAATTCTGAAAGAAATTCTTTTATGAGTAAAATGCTATCGAACAGCATCACATGCTACAGACAAATTACTCATGAAAGAGTGAATTGATACAGTCAAACTTATTGTTGTCTTATTTTAAGAAATTGCTAAACCCATTCCAAACTTTAACAACCACCGCCCTGATCAATCAGTGGCCATCAATATTGAGGTAACCTTCTCCACCAGCAAAAAGATTGTGACTCGCTGAAAGCTTAGATGATGGTTAAAAAGTATTTTTAAAGTATTACATTGGTTTTTTAGGTATGATACTTCTGTATATTTAATAAACTATGGAATAGTATAAACAGCTTTTATGTGCACTTGGAAACCAAAAAATTCTTTTGACTAGCTTTATCGTAATATTTGTTTTATTGTGGTGGCATTGAACCAAAGCCACAAGATCTCTTAGAGATGCCTGTACCTCCCAAGTTGAAAGCCACTGATAAAGAACAACAACAACAAAAATGATTTCTATTAAATGTTAACGGCTATCTTCTTTACAATGAGATAACTGGCAGTTTTTAACTATTTTTCTTTTTTTTTCTTGCACTTACCATATTTTTCAAAATAAAATTATTTAACCTAAATAAGTATGTTTTAGTCTTGAAACAGTGCTGCTTTTACAGGTTCATTAAAAGATACTGTTGGCATGTAATAAATATCTTCACACTATCACAATAATTATGATACTATATTATCGCTTCTCAACCTTTTAACTAAGATCCAGTGTATGATACTATATTTATTTGATTGACTTTTACAGTAGCCATGATAATATAATGCCAATGGAGAGTTCTTTTTTTTATTTAATTCTGTGAGATCCAAGACTATATTTTGAACTGCACATTTTACCCCTGTAATTGGATTGATTCATTGACCAAACACTATTACATGACAGGTACTGCCCTTGGGTGCAATGGGGGCATTAAACACAGCCCGCATGGAACTAATTCTAGTGAGAAAGTCCTTAATTCAATAATAAACACATAAATTTGCAATCATAACAGGTTTTTTTTTTAAGGATAAGGAAGTTAGGGGTAAGATAGTGGTAAGGGATGAGGGATGGAAGGGAAGGTGAGGACAAATCAGGGACAGGAGATGGTGTTACTGAACCAGAGTAGATCTGCTTCTTAGTGAGTTATAGATGAAGACAACACAAGGTCATTTTTAATTTTATGAATAAGAGATCACTGGGAATAATTTCCAAAGCCTTGTCTCTGGGAACAGGGGAAAGCAGGTTCCTTTTATGAGGGCTTGAGATGAATAGAAAGAGGAGGGTTTTAACACTATAATGAGGCTGAAGTAACTGGCACTTCTAGCACTTTTTGATTCAGATCTATGCAGATGTCATCCTCAAATGTTTCTTTTTCTGTTCCAACAGTTCATTAGTTAGTTTCTAAAATGTAAGATTGCCTGGCAGAAGCTTCTAGGAGTTTAGTTTCTAAAAGGTAAGATTGACAGGGAGAATCTTCTAGAAGTTTAGCTTCTAAAAGGTAAGATCGACAGGCAGAAGCTCCTACTAGAAGTTTCCTGAGTTCAGGGGGTCAGACCAGAGACATTGTGGGGGGGGGGGGAGGGGAGAATAGCAGAGAAAGGGGAGGGGGAAGTGAGGCTGGTGAAAGACTGGGCCAGGGACTGGGATCACACTAGAGGGCAATGGGAAAGCCAAGGTAGGGTGAGGGTGGGAGGCCTTGTCAAGCCCAGCACCATCCCCCTACCCTTCTTGGTTCACCTAAAGTGTTGAGTCATCCTGCCTTATGTAAGTATCTTATTTGGGGCTGGGTTCTCAGGACAGTGAAAATGCTTAAAATAACTAAAATAATTTTAGCAACTGAAAATAACAAGCACCATTCTTAAAATGACCTATTATAGGAAGATTTTTACCTAGTGAGCCAGGTTAGGGAATGTTTAATCTTAAGTTCTGCTTTAATTGAGAACTAAAAGATTAGTTATCTTTAGAAAAAGTGGAAGGAGAAGAGTATTCCACATTGGGAGGATAGCAGTACAAAGGCACCTTGACATGAGCAAATAGGCTCATAACAGCAACTAAGAGAAGCCTTGCACACCGAGAGCATACAAAGTTAAAAACAAAGCTGAAGAAGCAGACCAGAAGCCACACTAGTGTCTTTTAGGGCATGTTAAATTTTTTCTCTCATCTTTGATTAATTAAGAAACCACAGCAAGGTTTTTAATGAGACATGGCTAGATCTGCATTTTGAACAAAAAACAAAAATTATTCTTGCTTGCAAGAGGATGACAGTTTGAAGAAGGGTCAAGGTGGTGTAAGAAGGACCAAATCAGATATTACTGCAATCATGTATGTAAGAGATGAAGGTATCCTGGTGGTAGTGGTAGTGAAGATAGGAATGACTAGATTTGAGAGATACTACCATTCTGTACATATTGAGTTTGATGTGCCTTTGCAGTATGCAAGAGGAAATATCAAGTTGACAAAGCTGATAAAGAGGTAAGACTCTCAGAGAAGTCTGAGCTGAAGACATTAATTTAAGTCATCTGTAGACCTGGCAATTGAAGCCATCTGTGAAGATCATCCAGGGAAAGGAATGGAATGAGGAGGTGTCCTAAGTCAAACTTGATATGCAGCCACTGAATGAACAGTCAATAAAGAATAAAGATGCTTTTGGTGCAAAAAAAAGTGCTTTTATTATAGCACGGGGACAAGAGCTGGGGCAGAAAGAGCTGCAACCGTGATTGTGAAGTGTAATAGATTTTTTTTTACATTGCAGGGGTAGGGATAAGGGAAGTCTGTAAAGGGATTTCTGTATGTTAAAGAAAACTTACAGGACCCTAGGGGTCTGGTTATTGTCAAGCTAAAGTTGCTTTTAGCTCTAGCAAACATCAACATTAAGGAAGCCATGAGTTCCTTGAAGAGTGTCACATTCTGCCTGTGTCAGGTATTTATAAATGGGCTGCAAGTTATAAGAAAATTTAATTTTATCTATATTTCTCTTGCTTTTGTTCTCCATATCATTTTCCCCCCTGAATAGTTTAGACCCTTAAAAATTTAAGGTTGTTGAAGGTGGAAGGTCTTATCTTCTATAACTTCTTCCTGCTGAATACGGGCATAGAGATGTCCCTACCTATGGGTCAACATGGGTCAGTTGGGGAATTTAGGAGTTATGGAAGTCAGAGGCAATTGAATTCAAGGTAGACAACATATATGAACCTCCTTGATTGGAAAGGATCATCTATCAGCTTGAAGTTATGGCAGTGAAGAAGTCTTAGCACTAGGCAGAGACACTGGAAAAGACAACAAAATAAGGTTAATATTATTATGAGGAAAAAGAAGCCCAATAAAAAGCCCTTTGACAGTTGACCAAAATCTTCCTCCAGTCCATGAGTTTAACCAATCATTAAAGGAGAGGGAGGGATCATATTAAGCACCAATTTCAGTATTCTTATCTTTTAGCAATCCTGTTACATTTTTGTGATAATCTGGAATATATACACAACATTCCATTTTAATAATAGCACATGTACCATGTACTTTTTATAACAAAAATGTAATGTCATGTTGAGAATCATTTAAGGTCTTAATTGTGTAGCAGGTGGTATTCGCCATCATATAGATTGTTTTGTTTAGCAAGCAATCAGGTAATTAATATGGAAACAAAAGGAAAATATAGGATAATGGTTGGAGCAAATTACAAACCTATTGTCTGAGTCTCAAGAGCTCCCAGTGAGTAGATTTGTAGATGTCAGGCTTGACGTATCCTTAGATGGAGTAGGAAAAGTCAACAGAAATCAGATGGGTTTTCCTGGTTTGCAATTCAAATCTCTCTGGTGATCCTTTTGAATAGCTCATAGAGCAACAGGCACAGAAACTGTCTATACATGAGTTTTGTGGCAATTTTTCTGAAGCTGACCTCAAGTTGTCCAGCATCAGCTTTCAGGGCTTTAGGAAAAAGGGCAGTTTTCATTTTTAATGACTTTAAGTTAAGACAATGGAAGGAGATTGGAAACCTTAGTTTGAAGACATAGCCAGATATTTGAGGAAACCAGGAGAAGTTAGGACCTAGTATAGTTTATAATAAATAATATTAAAATCTAATATCTACAAAGATGTGTTATTGAAATATATTTTCTCTATATAATCACCCTCACTTTTATCAAAAATAGTCAAATCAAACTAATTCATTTGAAAAACAAGTCAAATTTTAACAAACTTAGTCTAATTATTTACATAAGCTCAGCAAGAATAGTGATTGGCCATATATGTCTTTTAAAATCTGCTTTTCTGGAACTTTTTATAAAGAATCTCTAGGTTAACTTTAAGTAGCCTCTTGAGGCCAGAAGCCGCGCCAAATATTTGCATCAGACTTGTCTGCAAAACTTGTAGGTTTAGGCGAATTCCTCTTATTGAGATCCCCAACATATCCTGAGGTTCCTGCACCTGCCAATAAGTGACATCTTTAATTCACCTGGTAAGGCTGCTGGGAACTCTGGAAGCAAGGTATCAGGCCAACACTTCCAAGGGATTTAATGGGCCTCATGAAATCCACCTTGCTTAGTTCTTTAAAGCTGTCTAGTCATATCCAAGTCTATACATATCTCTCTCAAAGTGACATTCCAGTGAAAGCTTTGGTAAAATAACTAACGTTGGGTGTCTGGGTGGCTCAGTTGGTTGAGCACCCAACTCTTGATTTCAGCTCAGGTCATGATCTCATGGTTCTGGCAGCACAGAGCCTGCTTGGGATTCTCTCTCTCTCTCTCTCTCTTCCACCCCTGCTCACATAATCTCTCTCAAAGTAAATTAAAAAAACATTTAAAAAATAACCAATGTTTCCAATGGTGTCCTGTTACAAGGAGAATAGATTCTTATTGAACTTATGCAAATAGCTGTAATTGCCATGAAATAAAGAACATTCACTGAGAATTTCTGACTTCTGGAGGGTTCAGGTAGAGAGAAAAGTTAAATGCTTCAATTTTTTCATAAAGGAATATTTTATAATATATCTGTATAATCATGGATACCTTAAGAGAAGGCTTCCTTAATCTGGAGGAGGAAACATTAGAGAACCATAAATGTTTCAAACAAGAGTCACAAAAACTATAATCAGCTTTCTTCATTTATTTAGTCCCATGTTACTAATTCTTGTTTTGTTTGAATGCAGCTTTTTAGTATGTTCCAGAAATTCTTACCCATTTCAGTTTTGATCTTAAGGATCTGTATTTTTCAATATTTTTCAAAAATATCTGTATTTTTCAAAAGCACTTTTTATGACTGTCCCTGAAGATAAAACACATTTCACAAATGACAAAAGACTATAATGAAATTGAGAGGAAATTCAGGTATTTCTGTGACACATAACACTTTCATAATTAGAATATCATGTGATGACCTTATATCAGAACATAATATACCAAATAAATAAGCCTAATTAGTCAAAAGACTTCATCTATAATTTTAAATCTTAGGGAAGTTTGTCAAAAACCTTAGAAAGTTTTAAAGTACATGCCTAGGGGTAGGAGTTAAGATGGCAGAGTAGTAGGGAGACTCTGGGCTTGCCTTGTCCCTCAAACACAGCTAGTTTAACATCACATCATTTTGAACATCTAGGAAATAGATCTGAGGATCAGGAGAACAATCTGAATAATTTGAGGGAGGGAACATGGCAGGTAGGAGTTGCAGAGATGTGAACTGGGGGAGAGAAAATCTGCAGTGCCATGGAGGGTAGGGAGCGCTTTTCATGGAAAGGAGACGGCGATAGGAGGAAAAAGAGCAGTGCATTGAATTCATGCAAAAAAAGCACTCCCCCAAAACCATTTACTGGGAAATCAGGAGGAACTGACTATCACAAGATTTTGCAAACAATGGAGCTCAAATTTTGATGTTCTGGAAGTTAACACCATTCACCAGGGTTGATCTGGGTGGACAGTGCTACTCCAGAGGAGAAGGAGGACAGAGGCCTGGGAACAGACAGCTGAGAAAGTGGTATGGGGATCCCCTGGGTCATACTGGGAGAGAACATTCCCCTTCCTGGAGTGCATTTGGAAGAGGGTGTGTTGCCTCTCCAAGGACAAAAGACCTGCTGGTGCCTCTGAGCAGCTGGTGCCTCTGAGCAGCTGTTCAACAGCATGGGACAGAGGTACACACAGAGGGCAGATAACCATGTCACAGCTTTATACTGTGCTTCACCATAATAAATTCCAAGCACCTGTGTGGCCAAGTGACTGCTTTTCTGGGACAGAATGGCACCAGGTGCAGCACCAGTGCAGCTCTTCTCCAGAGGATGGCAATGGGTCCGTGTCTTGCCAGGTCTTTTAAGAATAGTTTTGAATCCTGGCTGCATGCCAGAGATAAAACACAGGAGAGTGTGGCACCTGGCATGTTGATGGCCCAGGCATAGACAAGCTGAGGACAGGAATCTGACAGAATCCAGGGACACAGGAGGGGAGATTATTTGCTTGCTAATGAGTGAAGATTTCCTGAACAGTGGTGGGTGTGAGCTCCCCTCCCCAGGTATTAGAGAGTGGGGCAACACCATCTTCTCCCATAGCTGGGTTAGACTTCAGTGAGCAACATAGTGCCTCTAGTGAAGGCTGGAACTGCTTACACCAAACCCCACTCCCCTGCACCCTGCAGGGGTATCTGTATCAAAGCAGGTCTGACTTTAAGTCAGCACAGGGGGCCTCTCCCCAGAGGACCAAAACAGACACCCCACATGCACCAAGTCTACTGATCATAGCGTGCTCCAAAACATCACCTTCAGTTCTGGTGGAAACAGGACTAAGATTTCTTTTCTTTTCTTTTTCTTTTTTTTTTTCTTTCTTTTTTTTTTTTTTTTTTTGCTTTTTGAATCACTCATATATTTTTTGTTGTTTCCCATTTTGTTTGTTTGTTTTGTTTCATTTCCTTTTCCATTTTTGGATCAGGTTTCTTCTTTTTTTTTTCTTTCTCTCTCTCTCTCTCTTTTTTCCTTTCCCTTAGGAATCAGGCTTATAGTTGTTTGTCTGTTTGTTTGTCTTGTTACTTCTCCTTTTATATTTTTTTTAGATCAGGCTTTTTTAAAAATCAGGCTTATTTTAACAAACAAGTCAAAGCACACCTACTTAAAAGTCTGCACACTCCCCAATGTAAGCAAGGAGGAGCTCTGCAGAGAACTTCCTGGGAGAAAGAGCAGTCAAATCACAACAGCAGAGGGCACACAGCATACACCAGAAATACTTCCTGCAGTGCCAGGCCCTGGACAGTGTATGACCCCTTCTTAATATAGCATTACTCCCAGGAGCAGGAAACATAACAAGCTTTCATAACACACAAAAGACATGAACCTAGACAAAATGAAAATATAGAGGGCTTCTCCCCAAAAGAAAGATTGAGAAGAAACCACAGTCAGGGATTTGCTCAAAAAGGATATAAGTAATATACCTGAACAAGAATCAAGAACAACAGTCATAAGAATACTATCTTGGCCTGAAAAAAAGCATAGAAGACACCAGAGAAACCCTTGCTGCCAAGATAAAGACCTAAAAACTAGCCAGACTGAAATAAAAAATGCTATAACTGAGATGCAAAAACAACTGGATGTAATTGTAATGGGGGTGGAAGAAGCAGATGAATGAATAGGTGATTAAAAGACAAAATTATAGAAAACAATGAAGCTAAAAGAAGAAGGAAAGAAAACTATTAGATCATGAATATACACTTAGGAGAGTCAGCAAATCCATGAAGTGCAATAATATCCCTATCTTAGGAGTCCCAGAAGAAGAGTGAGAAAAAGAGGCAGAAGCCTTATTTAAACAAATTGTAGCTAAAAACTTCCCTAATCTATGGAAGGAAACAGGCATTCAAGTCCAAGAGGCACAGAGAAACCCCCTCAAAAGAAAAGTCAACACCAAGATATACCATAGTGAAACTTGCAAAATGCAAAGATAAAGAGAGAATTGCAAAAGTGACTAGGGACAAAAGGTCCTTAACCTACACGTATGTAAAGATAGATACATAAAAATATCAACAGACCTGTCCATAGAAACATGACAGACAAGAAGGGAGTAGCATGATATATTCAATGTGCTAAATGTGAAAAATATACAGCCAAGAATACTTTACCCAGGAAGGCTGACATTCAGAACAGAAGGAGAGATAAAGAACTTCCAATACAAGCAAAAACTATAGGAGTTCATGACCACTGAAACAGCTCTGCAAGAATTATTATAGGGGACCCTTTTAGCAGGAAAAAGAAACCAAAAGCAACAAAGAACTACAAAGGAGCAGAGACAATCTACAGAAACAGTGACTGTACAGGTATTACAATGACACTAAACTCATATCTATTGATAATCACTCTGAATGAAAATGGACTAAATGCTCCAGTCAAAAGACAACAGGGTATCAGATGGAGTAAAAAAACAACAAGACCCATCCATATGCTGCTTACAAGAGATTCATTTTATATCCAAAGAAACTTCCAGATTGAAAGTGAGGGGGTGGAGAATCATTTATAATGCTAATGGATACTAAAAGAAAGCTGGATTAGCCATATTTATATTAGACAAACTAGATTTTAAATCGAAGACTGTAATAAGAAAGGAAGAAGGGCACTATATCATAATAAGGAGGTCTATCCAACAAGAAGATCTAACAATTGTAAATATTTATGCCCATGCAATACCCAAATATATGTCAATGAATAGCTAGCTTAATGCAACTCATTGATGATAATACAATAATAGTAGGAGACCTTAACACACTTCTTACAACAATGGACAGATTATTTAAGCAAAAGATCAACAAGGAAACTGGCTTTGAATGACTCATTGGACCAGATGGACTTAACGGATATATTCAAAACATTCCATCCTAAGCAACAGAATACATACTCTTTCTGAGTGCACACAGAACATTCTTCAACATAGATCACATACTGGATCACAAATCAGCATGAAACAAATACAAAAAGATTGACATTATACCATGCATATTTTCAGACCACAATGCTATGAAACTTGAAGTCAACCACAAGAAAAAATTTGGAAAGATCAGAAATACAGAGGTTGAAGAACATCCTACTAAAGAATGAATGGGTTAACCAAGTTATTAAAGAAAAAATTTTAAAAATGCATGGAAGCCAATGAAAATGAAAACATGACACCCCAAAACCTTTGGAATGCAGCAAACATGGTCATAAGAAGGTAGCATATAGAAATACAGGCCTTCTTCAAGAACCAAGAAGCTCTCAAATACATCACCTAATCTTACAGCTAAAGGACCTGGAAAGGAACAACAAATAAAGCCCCAAAACAGCAGAAGAAGGGAAATAATAAATATTAGAGCAGAAACAAATTATATAGGGGGAAAAAAACCAGTAGAACAGATCAACGAAACTAAGAGCCGGTTCTTTGAAAGAATTAGCAATAAACCCCTAGTCAGACTTATCAAAAAGAAAAGAAAGAATCCAAGTAAATAAAATCATGAATGAAAGAGGAAAAATCACAACCAACACCACAGAAATACAAACAATTATATGATAATATTATGAAAAATTATATGCCAACAAATTGGGCAATCTGGAAGAAATGGATAAATTCCTAGAAACACATAAACTACCAAAACTGATACAGGAAGAAATATAAAAATTTGAACAGACTCATAGCCAGCAAAGAAATTGAACCAGTAATTAAAAATCTCCTGAGAGGAGCCAGGATGGCAGAATAGCATGGAAGTTTTTGTGTGTCTCAAGTTCATGAAATACAACCAGACCAACACTAAGCCATCCTGCACACCTAGAAAACTGATTGGAGGATTAACACAACAATCTGCACAATCTGAACCACAGAATTCAGCAGGTACGCAGTGCGGAGAGGTGAACTTAGAGAGCAAGAAGGGAGGTGCTTTTGCAGGCAGAGAGGACGAAGATGGGGCAGGAGTGGGGGGAGAATACATGAAAAGCACCCCTCCCCAAAAGCAGCTGGAGAGAAAATGGAAAATTGGAAACAAACACAGGGACTAAACTAAAAAGGGAGAAAGGAGGGGGTTTAAATTCCATTAAGCCTATAAACAAAGGGAGCACAAAGTCTGCAACTCCGCAGCTCAATAGCTGGAGGTGCTCTGGTGAGAAGGGTGAATCCCCAGGAACAGAGTGGGGTCCCAGCAGACCCCAGAAAACGGCCACACTCGCTGGTGCTGGAACAAGGTTGTTAAGGGTGAAGCCTGGTGCCAGATGTGTGTTGTGATTTTCCATAATCCCTGAAACGCTGCTGCTACACTATCTCATGAACTCTTTCTGGGTTGGGCTGGCATCTGGCTGTAGTTTTGGGGCACTGGCAGTAGCAGGGTCCAGCAAGCATTCCTGGGTGCAGCCAATATTCGGCCATTGCTTATTCGGCCATTGCCCGGTGAGACTGTCCCACAGAGGGGCAGAACGGGTCAAAGCTGCAGTCCTTCGGAAGTAAGGGGCCGGGGAAAACAGCCACATCTGAGACAAAACTTAGGAGAGAGGTACTGCCTGGGGCCTGGTCACAGAGGGTGAAAAAACGGGGAGTGGACAAAAACTGAAGACGGAGGACCAGTGTGCGATTGCTGATTCTGGAGAACAGACTGGGTAGCTGAGTGGCACCATTGTCACTGCTCCTGCACATGCGCATAGCACCTACAAGCTTGGCAACAATCCACCTCAGTAGGCTAGCAGCGCCATCTAGTGGAGAAGGGAGCCATTACACTGAGCCCCACCCAACTGAGACAATCTCCCTCTTCAAGAACACAAGTCTCACTGCCTACTTAGTTTATGGACTATAAAGCACTTCAGAGTATGAGTTCTAGGGGAAACTGAAGTAATTTCAGTCCTATTTCAATCCATTAGCAGGTCTGTCTATTCAATTTTATTTTTTTTCTCTTTTTCACTTCTTTTTATTGAATACAGAAAGAGAAAAAATTCATTTTTACTTTAAATTTCTATTAAAAATATTTGTCTTTAATTTTTTACTGTATTTTTTACTTTTGTGTATATTTTTTCAAATTTTATTTTACTTCCATCATTTTATTTTAGTCTACTACAATGTATTCACTTTTTCAAATTTTCAAAATATTTCCCTTTTTTTTCCTTTTTTCTCTTCATTTCTTTTCTTTCTCTTGAATACAGAAAGAGAAAAGGTTCATTTTTATTTTTAATTTTTATTAAAAACATTTTTCTTTAATTTTTTCTACTATATTCTTTGCTTTTGTGTAAATTTTTTCAAATTCTATTTTACTCCCATCATGTCATTTTAGTCTACTTCAGTGTATTCACTGAATTTTCGGAATTCACTGAATTTTTTCAAATTCTCAAACAATTTCCTTTTTTCCCCTCTTTTTGTCTCTAATCTGTCAAACCACTTTCAACACCCAGACCAAAATACACCTAACCTAGCATCATTTATTCGATTTTTGTGTGTGTAGTTTAAATTTTTTTAATATTAATTTTTCTACCTCATTAATTCCTTTCCTCCCTTCAAAATGACAAAATGAAGGAATTCACCCCAAAAGAAAGAACACGAAGAAATGACAGCCAGGGATTTAACCAACACAGATACAAGCAAGATGTCTGAACCAGAATTTAGAATCATGATAATAAGAATACTAGTGGGAGTCAAAAATAGATTAAAATCCCTTTCTGCAGAGATAAAAGAAGTAAAAAATAGCCAGAATGAAATTTAAAATGCTATAATTGAGCTGCATTCATGGATGGATGCTGCAGTGGCAAGGATGGATGAGACAGAACAGAGAATCAGCAATATAGAGGACAAACTTATAGAGAATAATGAAGCAGAAAAAAAGAGGGAGGTGAAGGCAAAAGAGCACAATTTAAGATTTAGAGAAATCAGTGACTCATTAAAAAGGAACAACATCAGAATCATAGGGGTCCCAGAAGAGGAAGAGAGAGAAATAGGGGTAGAAGTGTTATGTGAGCAAATCATAGCAGAAGACTTTCCTAACTTGGGGAAAGACGCAAACATCAAAATCCAGGAAGCACAGATGACCCCCATTAGATTCAACAAAAACCGACCATCAGCAAGGCATATCATAGTCAAATTCACAAAATACTCAGGCAAGGAGAGAATCATGAA
This sequence comes from Prionailurus viverrinus, assembly GCF_022837055.1. Classification (NCBI taxonomy): domain Eukaryota; kingdom Metazoa; phylum Chordata; class Mammalia; order Carnivora; family Felidae; genus Prionailurus; species Prionailurus viverrinus. The sequence goes on along the minus strand of NC_062565.1, from coordinate 31,077,563 downwards.
AGCGGCAAGGGAAAAAAAGTCCAGAGCCTACAAGGGAAGACAGATCAGGTTTGCAGTGGATCTGTCCACAGAAACTTGGCAGGCCAGAAAGGAGTGGCAGGATATATTCAGTGTGCTGAATCAGAAAAATGTGTAGCCAAGAATTCTTTATCCAGCAAGGCTGTCATTCAAAATACAAGGAGAGATAAAATTTTTCTCAGACAAACAAATATTAGAGGAGTTTGTGACCACTCAACCAGCCCTGCAAGAAATTTTGAGGGGAGAAAAGTTGAAAAAAAAAAGTATATATATATATACACATATATGTGTATGCATGCGTGTGTGTGTGTGTGTGTGTGTATAAATACCAAAAGCAACAAAGATTGGAAAGGACCAGAGAACACCACCAGAAACTCCAACTCTACAAGCGCCATAATGGCAATAAATTCATAACTTTCAGTACTCACTCTAAACGTCAATGGACTCAATGCTCCAAACAAAAGATATAGGGTAACAGAATGGATAAGAAAACAAGATCCATTGATATGCTGTTTACAAGAGACCCACTTTAGACATAAAGACACCTTCAGATTGAAAATAAGGGGATGGAGAACCATCTATCATGCTAATGGTCAACAAAAGAAAGCCAGAGTAGCCATACTTAATCAGACAATCTAGACTTTAAAATAATGTCTGTATCAAGAGATGGAGAAGGGCATTATATAATAATCAAGGGGTCTATCCACCGAGAAGACCTAACAATTGTAAACATTTATGCCCCAAACTATAGAAAGCTTATGAAAGAAATTGAAGAAGACACAAAAAAAATGGAAAAAAATTCCATGCTCCTGGATAGGAAGAACAAATATTGTTAAAATGTCGATACCACCCAAAGCAATCTACATATTCAATGCAATCCCTATTGGAGTAACACCAGCATTCTTCACAGAGCTAGAACAAACAATCCTAAAATTTGTATGGAACCAGAAAAGACCCCGAATAGCCAAAGCAATCTTGAAAAAGAAAACCAAAGCAGGAGGCATCACAATCCCAGACTTCAAGCTATACTACAAAGCTGTAATCATCAAGACAATATGGTACTAGCACAAGAACAGACACTCAGATCAATGGAACAGAATAGAGAACCCAGAAATGCACCCATAAATGTATGGCCAACTAATCTTTGACAAAGCAGGAAAGAATATCCCATGGAATAAAGACAGTCTCTTCACCAAGTGGTGCTGGGGAAACTGGACAGAGACATGCAGAAGAATGAACCTGGACCACTTTCTTACACCATACACAAAAATAAACTCAAAATGGATGAAAGACCTCAATGTAAGACAGGAAGCCATCAAAATCCTCGAGGAGAAAGCAGGCAAAAACCTCTTTGATCTTGGCCACAGCCAATTCTTACTCAATACGTCTCCGGAGGCAAGGGAAACAAAAGCAAAAATGAACTACTGGGACCTCTTCAAAATAAAAGCTTCTGCACAGCAAAGGAAACAATCAGCAAAACTAAAAGGCAACTAACAGAATGGGAAAAGATATTTGCAAATGACATATCAGATAAAGGGTTAGCATTTAAAATCTACAAAGAACTTATCAAACTCAACACCCAAAAAACAAATAATCCAGTGAAGAAATGGGCAAAAGACATGAATAGACACTTCTCCAAAGAAGATCCAGATGGCCAACCGATGCATGAAAAAAATGCTCAACATCACTCATCATCAGGGAAATACAAATCAAAACCACCATAAGATACCACCTGACACCTGTCAGAATGGCTCACATTAACAACTCAGGCAACAACAGATGTTGGCAAGGATGAGGAGAAAGAGGATCTCTTTTGCATTGTTGGTGGCAATGCAAGCTGGTGCAGCCACTCACCAGCTTGGAGGTTCCTCAAAAAAACTAAAAATAGAACTATGCTACGACCCAGCAATTGCACCACTAGGCATTTATCCAAGGGATACAGGTGTGCTGTTTTGAAGGGGCACATGCATGCCAATGTTTATAGCAGCTCTATGAACAATAGCCAAAATATGGAAGAGCCCAAATTTCCATCAATGGAAGAATGGGTAAAGAAGATGTGGTATATATATACAATGGAGTATAACTAGGCAATCAAAAACGAATGAAATCTTGCCATTTGCAACTCTGTGGATGGAACTGGAGGGTATTATGCTAAGTGAAATTAGTCAGAGAAAGACAAAAATCATATGACTTCACTCGTATGAGGACTTTAAGAGAAAAAACAGATGAACATAAGGGAAGGGAAACAAAAATAACATAAAAACAGGGAGGGGGACAAAACAGAAGAGAATCTTAAATATTGAGATCAAACAGAGGGTTGCTGGAGGGGTTGTGGGAGGGGGAATGGGCTAAATGGGTAAGAGACATTAAGGAATCTACCTCTGAAACCATTGTTGCACTATATGCTAACTAAATTGGATGTAAATTTAAAACAATAAAAATAGTATTATTATTAGTTTATATCGTTTGACCCCTTTTACCTACTTTGCCTACTTCTTGCCTCTCACTTTGGCAATCATCTATATCTTCTCTGTATTTATGAGTTTGGGTTATTATGTTGGGGGGGTGGTATTTTGTTTTTTTGTTTTTTGTTTCAGATTCCACATATATGTGAGATAATTTGGTATATGTCTTTCTCTTTCTCATTTATTTCCCTTAGCATAATGCCCTCCTGGCTATTATAAATAATGCGGCAATAATACAGGTGTGCAGGTATCTTTATGAGTTTAGTAATTTCATTTTCTTTGATTAATACCTAGGAGGGGAATTGCTGGGTGATAATGGTTGCTCTATTTGAATTTTTTGAGAAACCTTTATATTTTTTTCCATAGTCACTGCACCAATTTACAATCACACCAACAGAGCACATTGTTGCCCTTTCCTCCCCATTTTTGCCAACCCTTGTTATTTCTTGTCTTTTTTATTACAGCCATTCTGACAGGTGATAGGTGATATCTCTTTGGGTTTTGATTTGCATTTCTCTAGCGATGAGTGATCTTGAACATCTCTTCCTGTATTTCTTGGCCATCTATATATCTCCTTTGGAAAAATATCTATTCAGAACTCTGCCCATTTTGTAATTGCTATTTGCTTTTGTGTCATTGAGTTGTATGAGTTCTTTATATATTTTGGATATTAACCCCTCACCAGATATGTAGCTTGCAGATGTTTTCTCCCATTCAGTATGTTGCCTTTTCATTCTGATGATGATTTCCTTTGTTGTGCAGAAGCTTTTTGGTTTGATGTAGTCCCACTTGTTTGTTTTTGCTTTGTAGCTTTTACTTCTGGTGTCAAATCCAAAAACTCAGTGTCAAGACGGAGATCAAAAACGTTCTGCCCCCAGTTTCACCCAGGAGTTTTATGGTTTTACCTCTTATGTTTAAGTCTGGAATACATCTTGACTTAGTTTTTGTGTATGGTGTTAGATAGGTGTCCGGTTGCATTCCTTTGCTTGTGGCTGCCCAGTGTTTCCAACAGCACCTATTGAGGAGACTGCTTTTTGCCCATGTTACATCCTTGGCTCTTTTGTTGTAAATTAACTGGCTACATATGTGTGGGTTTCTTTTTGGGCTTTCTGTTTCTGTTCCATTGATCTATGTGTCTACTTTTATACCAATGCCATACTGTTTTGATTACTATAACTTTGTGATAGAGTTTGAAAGCAGAAAACATGATGCCTCTAGCTTTGTTCTTCCTTCTCAAGATGGCTTTGGCTATTCGGGGCCATTTGTGGTTCTTTTCACATTTAAGGAATATTCTTTTCACATTCTATTTTTGGACATGTTCTTAAATTTTGATAGGGATTGCACTGAATGTACAGACTGCTTTAAGCACTGTGGGCATTTTGACAATATTAACTCTTGGGATCCATTATCATGGAACATCTTTCCACTTATTTCTGCTTCTTGTAATTTGTTCACCAATGAGTTACGGTTTTCAGTATACAGGTCTTTCATCTTCTTGTTTAAATTTATTCCTAAGTATTTTATTCTTTTCGAGAGACTGTAAATTATTTTCTTGATTTCTCTCTCTGATAGTTTGTTATTCATGTATAGAAATTCAACACATTTTTATGTATTGAATTTCTGTTCTTAAACTTTGCTGAATTCACTTATTAGTTCTAAGAGCATTTTGGGAGGTTTTTTAGGTTTCTATATGGCATATCATGCACTCCTAATAAGTGAAAAGGTAACTGGGAATATAGGATGATGTCATCTAACTTGGATGAGAGTATGCAGACATATGGAGTGATAGTTTTCAAATTTTCTAAAATCTTTTGTTGTTAATATAATCAAATGAGTCCATAAATATGGTTTGTTTTGATGTACTGTTTTCTTTAAACCAGACATATAGAGCTGTGACATAGACCGGTTCTTCCCAACACTTTCGCACCCCACACTCTGTGCGTCTTGGGAGACAGCCACCTTGTCTCTTTTTTCTGTCCTGGAACCCAGTGCCTGACTCAACTCTTCAATGAATACTTCTCGAAATAATGCACTTGGGAAGAGGCTTATTTTTTCATAGGTTTCCTGCAAGGCACCCCCTCCCAAAAAAACACTGAATTTTACAGAAGTGTTTCTGATCTACCTGGAATCCTGTGAGGATGTCTAAGTTTGCATGTGGCGTCCTTTGTAGACAGATGAGAGAGCCCAGCAGTATTCCTGCAATGTCCCTTGTGACCACCAGAGGGCGGTGCTTGGCTGCTCTTGACAAGGACACTGCTCCACTTCAACAGAAGATCCAAATTAATCTCCTTCAGGACTTGGTTTACAGTCTTCGCCAGATGCTTTAAGGAGTACTTATTCGCTTTTATGCTCTAGTTTCCTTGGGATCTATTGAAAATGCTATGCAAGTAACAACTTAAAGTAATACGCTGACTAGAAGATGTCCCTTCTTACACATACAGACACATAAAATTATGAATGACTGAATGAAGGTGGACGTTCACCTAACATAATATAGAAAATGAACCCACAGTGATCAAAGACCTAAATTTAAGAGATAAAACTAAAACTCTGAGAAGAAAGCATAAGAACAAGTCTTCCTGACCTTATTTTGGCATCTGTTTCTTAAGGATGATACCAAAATCAACAAGAGGAAAAATACATATGTGGATAAATGGTCACCAACATGATTGCCTTTCCACTTGACTCTTCATGTGCTCCAGGCACCAGGCAAGAATCGTACAAATCATTTCTCAAGTGATAGGTCTGACAACCCACTTAGCAACATCAGTTCTTTCTCCATTTCAGAGATGGGGTCATGAGGCTCATAGGAACCCCTGGGGTCACTCAACTACAAAGAGGCTGAGCAGGGGCTAGAACTGCTGTCTCTCTGCCTTTGAACCCTGTGTCCGTCCACACTGCTCCACACAGGAACTCAGAGGTCTGCAAATCCTCCATATCCAATCTCTAGGCCTGAAGACCTCACTGAACTGAGGGGGCAGTGTTGCCTGCCCTTATGACTGGGGCTTGGCTTGTTGGCCAGGAATGGCAGCGAGCCTTTATCTGAGAAAGAGGAGGTTTCTCCCTGGGCACCGGGAACAAAGGTTCATGTAGCTTCAGGGCTGAGATGTCTCTTCTGCAGCATCTGATTGCAACCTTCTTGTCAGCTAGACCCCACAGGGGTGACAAGCACTGAATTCAAATCCTGCCTCTGCCTGTCTGTGGGACATAGAAAGGGAGAGTTCCCTCATTAGTCAAACAGGGACTGCATTTCTACCTTCCTCATGGAATTGTTATGGTGACTTAGTGACATGATTCATGTCCCAAAAAGACACTCAGTAATCCTTAGCTGTACCTGTACATGTTACTCCACTGTGAGCCCACTGCTGCCATGGACTTAACCTCTGCATTCTCTGTCCCCTCTGCCTGGCACGCCCTGCTCCCTCTGACTCAACTGTCCCTCCAGAAAGCCTTTTATCACCTCCAGTGTGGGTGGAGTGTCCCTCAATTGGGCTCCCACAGCACTGTTGCTCACCGATCACACCCAGGCCAGCCCTAGGACTGGACATCACCCACAGCTTGTGTCTCTGGACATAGACAGTCCCAAGTGTTGAGATCTGTGCTCTGGAGTTCCCTGAACTGTCAGCTCCTCCTTGGGCCAAATGTTGTAATGCTCACTGAAGGAGCTCTTTCCCTCCAAAGCAGCCAAAGCAAGCTGCCCTCAGCCCCATGGCACCTGCCTTCCCCACCCCTTCTGTGCAATCAGTGGTGCATAGCATCTTGGGCCTCATTGGATGCCAGGATCCCAGTGCCTTTTGGTGCTTAGTATTGAAAATATTTTCTGGAGGTGAATTTGGGTTTTGATGGAAACATCAGTAGGATGAAGCCTGTCCACTTCCAACAAACCACCACAGAGCCTGTGCCCCTGACCAATATGGCAGTAACCCAGCTCATGTCAGCCTTTCCCCCTTAGTCCTCACGACTCTCCTCTCTTACCTGCTCCCCATTCAATGGTGTTTCTCTCTCTTCCTTCAGGGAGAGCCCCAAGTTTCCTCCTTCTGAGGATCTATCTTCTCTGTCCAGGGGCCCCATCTTGTGTCAGAGAAGACATAGGTTGCTGACCATGGCCTCTCTTACTGCTTCAGATCAAGTGGACTCTCCCTGAGTTGACTTTATGGGAGGAGAGGAACCCCCCCTTCTCCTCACATGGTATTTTGAACAGGAAGCACAGCCCCCTCTGTCACAAAAATTGAACTTGAGGGATACCAAGGTTGGGGCTAGCAGGTGCAGGGGGTCACTGCCGGAGCAGCCTGAGGGATGTTGAGGGGTATACCCAGTGCCAAAACCCCTGGCTGAGGCTCTATCTATCCTGCAGCTTCCATGAGCACTTAATGTGATTTGTAAAGGTCTCCCTTGCTCACAGAAGTTCAAGTGGTTTTGCTGTTGCCAATAAAACTACATCTGGATGAATACATTCAAATACATTTCCTACTGATGGTCTATAACTCATTGACCTGACCTGCACTTACAGGTTCTTTCCTGAGAGGAACAGGCCCAGCTAGGGTGGAGGGCCAGTAAACAGACAGAAGTGGCCCAGCCTGCATCCTCCACTGGACTGAAAGCAGGGCCCAGCTGCTCTACTTAGATGCTGAGTTATGAAACAGGAGGGACGAAGTGGCTGGGGCGCATCACAGGACGGGACCTGGATGAGGTGTGCTCCAGGACATAGGATAGGGATGCTGTCAGGGTGGTCATATGAGGCGGATTTGGGCTCTTCCCTGCACTATGGGTCACTCCTAGGTACTCTCATGGGCTCAATCCTGGCTTGTCCTCCTAATTCTTCATGTATCCACTCAGTCTCTGGGGTCCCTCCTTTCCCAAATAAGGCCCCAACTTAAAGAGACTGTAGCTATTGGAAACTGTAACCAATACCTCAAGAAAGTATATAAATTATGTTCCACGAATTGTGCTTATAGGGATCAGTCCTAAAGAAAGAGATTTATGGCACAGATGTACCCTTCACTACAATCATGCGAGTCAATTAATTGGAATTGGCCCAATTATTCAACAGCTGGAGACACTGAATAAATGATGATGTGTGGCCACTGGGAATGCACAAGGGGACAGGAGTGACTGTGCCTGTCCACTGTGGAGACATTAGGTAGTATAAGAGCATAGTCCTGCAACCCTCCATGCCCCAACCCAACACACACTCACAGACACACACACACACACACACACACACACATGCTACAAAGAGAAAGGACTGGAAACAGGGAAACCATTTGTTATGGGCAATTATTTGTTGTTAGGAGTGTATCTTTTTTCTTCATATTCATTTATTTGTAGTTTTTTAATGTTTATTTTGAGAGAGAGAAAGAGAGAAAGAAAAAGAGTAAACACCAGTGGGGAAAGGGCAGAAAGAGGGAGAGAGAATCCTGTGCAGGGCTCCAAACTGTCAGCACAGACCCTGACTGGGGGCTCATGCCCACGAACTGTGAGATCATGACCTGAGTCGAAATCGAGAATTGGACGCTCAACTGAGTCACCCTGCACTTATCTTCATTACTTAAATTATTATTTTACTAAATAAACAACTTGTCTAAAACCTTCAATAATATACCTTATTACCTAAAATATTGGTAATAAATGGGAAGATTTAATATTTTATTGTGGTATTTTTATACTATGCCCATTAGCCTTATTTAAACATGGCCTGTCCGGGAAAATAAAAGATTTTACAGGTATTTTACTGGTCCAGACACTTCTCTTGTGGTTTGTGGCTCTCGAGTCAAACTTACTTACAAAAGGTGTCCCTATCCCACATAATGAAGATAGTTCATTTTGGGGCTTCACGTAATCTATGTTCTTTGGGGGATATTCCTTTGTAATAAAAATGCTATTTTCATTAAAAATCTCAAGAATTACTAATCACTGTCATGTTATGTAGCCAGACACAAAAGGCCATGTTGAATGATTCCATGCACATGAAAATCCCAGAAGAGGTAAAGCAACAGAAACAGAGAGACCAGTGGTTCCAGGGATTGGGGTGAGGGAATGAGCAGTGACCGATCAGTAGCACAGGTGTCTCTGTGATGGAAGTGTTCTAGCAGTACCTAGTGGTCATGGTTGTACAACATTGTCAAAGTACCTAATGACACGTCAACATCCAATTTAAAAGGATCAGAGTCAAACTTTACTTGAAGTCAATTTATACTTTACTTATAAAACAAAATACACTAAGCCATTCCATATCTGAATAAAAAACACAAAAATTTCAAAAAAAAAAAAAAGCAACGACAGGGGAGGGGAAGCCATCCTTTGGGGCTGCAGCCGACATGAGCCACTGCTTGGGAGCTGAGGCTGGTTGTTCAGCTGTAGCAAGTGGTTGTTCTAGTCCTTCCGTAACCCCAGTAGCTGGGGCTGGGGCCTGCTCATGCTCCAGGGCTGCCAAAGGTGCAGGTGGTTCTTCCAGCTCCTGACAGTGAATCAGAGCTATAACTACCACCTGCACTGGCTCTGACACTGCAGGGAGGGTCACTGCTTTTCCTAATTGCTGAGCTCCAGCAGGAGTGATGGCTTCAGCCACCTCGGGCTCTGAAGCTGCAGCAGGCACCACAGTGGGAGCTGGGGCTAGCTCTTGAGTTGGTTCTGGATCCTGCTCCGGAACGGGTGCTATAGCTTCAAGAAGAGAAAGTATCATCACCATGATTGCCTTTCCATGTCTCTTCCAAATAAAGGAAACCTCTCCCACCAGTCAATGTCTTCTGAGTCCAAGAACCCACCCCCAGGAAGTCTCCCCAGATGGCAGACCATGGGGACAGTTATCTGAGACTACTCACGGCTCCTGATCCAAACACAGCTTAAGGATACTTGTTCTGTGTGGCCTACCCTGTCCCCTCCACATGTTCACATCGCCCACCCTGAGTTATCTTCACCCTCAACCTCTGGCTCATTAGGCTCCATGTGTCCCAGCTATGAGAGGAGAAGATAGGCATGTTGCTCCAGGTGTGAGCCCAGCATGTTAAGCCCCACATATGCCAGCAGCATCTTCAGGCAGGGAAATACTGCAGGTTGGAAAAAATCCTCAGGGGAGTGGTCAATCCAGGTGCCCAGAATGGAGAAGATGGTCCTGGAGATACAGAAGTGGGCAGAAGAATCAAGACTGATGTCTCAGGGCACCCAGTGGGAACCTGGGCTCCTATGCCTCCAGCTGTCCAGAGGCTGGTCCCAAACCTTGTCCACTTCTGATTGGGCACTCCTGCTAAGAAGATAGTCCTGGTCACTGAGGAGAGTCTGGCAAAAAGCCATTTTGAATGGGAGCCCTTAACCAATGATGGGGCCATCTCTGTCCTTCTTGGAGAAGGACTCTTTGCTCTGTCTCCCTGCCTACTTCCTGCTGGAATTCAACTCCATGTGGGCAGGGAGGGGTGGTGTCTGGTCGGTTCATTGTCCTCACTGCATACACCAGTGCTCCATGAATATCGGAACAAATAGGAAACAAAGGAACCCGTCTCTCAGAAGGGCTTCTCAGGACCCTACTAATACCTCAAACTTTACCTCCTCCGCCTACATGTTGCTTTATTCACTTCACATCCATGTGGGTGTCCCCCCACTGACCCTAATCTCCCACAAGGTGGGGGACATCTGGTCCCTGAGCCCTCACTGGGTCTCCGAAGCACTTGCTGAGCACCCACCATTGAAGTGCCACCAGATTGGTGAGTGTGATGCTCCCCACACCCTTTGTTCTGGGTCCCAGGATGGGGGTGGAAGCAGGACTGGGAGTGGGAAGGGATGGGGTTGGACTCTCTTAGGAGGTGACTCTGTCCTCTGGCCCCCTCTGCTCTCCCACTGTGCCCACACCTCATCTACAGCTCTCTAGAATCCCTTTCTCCTCTTCCAGAAGCCCTCAGACCTTTGCCCGCTCAAAGGAATCGCACATGTGTGGGATACAGGGTCCAGAGCCCTCCCAACTCACCGCCCCCCCCCGCTGCCCTCTTGGAGGGGGAAGACCCTCCTGCATTGTCTAAAGCCCACTCACATTTTCTGCTGCTCCAGGGGTCTGCCATCCTCATCCCATTTCAGGAAGGATGCATCCATACCTAGAGGAGGCCAGGAGGGCATCATATGACCTGTCCTGTGTATGCTACCTCTTGTCATATCTAGTGTCACTGACCCCTGTGTAGAATGGAGCCCTAGAGGGCAGGGTGTTGTCTGCTCTGTGCCTTGGATGACAGTCAGCTCCTAAAGAAGTGCCTGCATCTGGTGGAGCTTTTGTATATTTGATGAATGAATGGGCCTCAACTAGCACCATCACATATCTGAGTGGGCCTGGGGCCACCTGCTCACCCCCAGGGATCCCTGCTCTGGTCTCAGCCAGGATTCAGACCCCCAGATGGAGCCTCAAATCTCCTTTTCAAATGGGAAAATGGCCCAGCTCAAGACCTGGTGACAGTGACAGATGAGGCAGAAACGTCATCATGGGGAAGAGGACAATAATAACCCAGCACAGCCACAGCCCTGCCAGCAGACCGTTCCACAATGCCAGGTGCACTTTCCCTGCAGGGCCCCACTGGGTCCCTATAATAACTCTGCCCCCATCTGAGGAACAGACTGAGACTTGGGGAGGTTTGGTGACATTCCCAAGACTCAAAGCCTGTAAGTGGCCAAGTTCACTGGGGCTGTGGAGAGGCAGGGTGCTCACCTTAGAATCAACAGATCCAGCACCTTTTCAGTAGTCGAAAAGTTCTGTACATGTCCAGGAACATGGAGACATGGCAGGGTCGGTGGTCTCTGCCCAAGAAGACAGGCACTGGGTGCTACACTTGCTTATCCAGCAAGCCTGCCTGGATGGTCCACACCACACTGGTCTCATTCTTATTCACGGTTGAGGCATTTTTACCCTGAGGTGGAACAGAGGGGGGACACAGAGTCAGGCAGCACACTGGCCACCAGGAGCGTTAGGGGACAGAATGCAGAACAAATCCCCAAGCCTTCAGTGGCTTGTGGCAAGACTGAAACATAGGTACCCACAGTAGGAAAAAGGATTTTGGCATTAAAACTAGAATTTGAGGTGGATAGTGACTGAACATGTGAGTATTTCAGGTCAGATTGTTAGCTGAGTATTGACAGCACCTCCCTGCATCAACAGCATCATCCGTGTGATTTCTGATGACACAGTCCATTCTAGAGAAGAGAAGGCAGAGGCATTTCCTGGGGTTAGAGGGATTAGGGTAATAGGTCATGTAGGATGTCCAGTGAGCACTGTAACATGGCAACAAAAGGGAATCATGTCAGAGTCCCATATCAGTGAAGAGCTAAATGGGTGTAGTAACCCATCTCCCTTCTGGAATGTTGCATAGCCCAGAGAGGCCCCTATTCCTGACCTGGAGGAGCCTCAGGGATGTGTTCCTTGGCAACCAAACTGCAGAGCAGCAGACAAAATATCATGAGCCCATGTCCCTTCTGGCAAAAATCTCCCTCCTCATGATGATCATGTGCCAGATTTGGAGAAGGTGTGCAAGGATGGTCAGGCCAACAGGGACACCTGAGAACAGGAGTTAGGAAAATACTTACAACAGTGAAAAAATACTCTAGACCAGATGGGATGTGAAATGACTTCAGGTCTCTTTTCTGATATTCCTACAAATAAGTGGACAGTGACTTTGCATCTGGCCATGGCAGAGGCTGGGCCGTGAAGGGAAATTTGAGGAGGATTTGGGGATCCAGATTCATCTGGGAGCAGAAGTCTACAAGGGGGCTCAGGGGAGTAGCAGTGTGGCTTCTGGGCCCTGGGATCTTTTTGCTACATCTGGGCCCTGGCTGTTGGGTCTCCCTGGTACCTGCACTCCCCCTGAGCCGCTTCGGTCCTGCATCCTGTTGGTGGTGTGGGGCATATTCCTGTCCTTCACGGAAGTTGAGCAGAGGATGTCATCACTCAACTCCTGCCCCATCTCTGGTGTGCAGTTCTGTAAAGACAGTGCAGCAGATAGGCAGGAGGCCTCAGAGTCCTGACTGGCTGCCTTTACTGGCCCTCAGACCCATTTGACTCCATTCCAGATACACTACACCACAGTGTGCACAGACTTCCACCAAGGAGGAAAAAGATACATGCGCAAGGACCTTGGATTAACCCTTGCACAGGAAAGAAGCACCTCAGGAATCCCTTTTCCACCCTACCCACCATGACATTGGTGTGGACATGATGGGGCCACCAGGTTATCCACTGCCTCCAACCTTCTCTAGCCCCAGGAAGGAGCTCCTCACATGTCCCTCTTTCCCTGAAACTGAAGAGGAGGGAATGGGGCTGCCCAGGAATGGCTCGAACAGGTGGCCTGAACTGAACTAGCCTTCCCTAGGCTGCTCTGTATTACTTTACGGGGCCTTCAGAAAAACAGCCTGAGGCATTGGGAGCGACATTTGAGCCAACATCCACAGCATCTGAAACATCTTCCCCACTGGGGTCTCTGGAAGCCAGAGCTCCAGAAAGAAAGAACAGCAAGAAAACATTTTTCACTATCAAGTGTCTCCAGCCAAGTGAGCCTGGTGTGGGACTATACTAGAATATGGGTGCCTGGTTATGGGGATTCCAAGTTCTCTTGGGTGGGGTCTGTTGTCAAGGCAGTAACTTCACTGCCTAGGATCACCTACCCGAGTCCCCTCCAGATATAACACCTATGCAAATAGAGCCCTGGACTGCTGGCTTCTCACCCCCTTTCTCCATGAAATGTCTCATCTGTACACAGTTACACCAATACACTACTCTCTACAGTCCCCTGGGAAGGTCTGGGTGCATCCAGGTCCTACCTTTGAGACACATCTAGGTTCAGACACAAGTCTTCATTCTTACCTGATTTTGACCCTGGATAAGCCATTGTGCCTCTCAGGGATGGTCTGTGTCCTTCCTGTGCAATGGAGATTATTCTAACATGTACTTCCTCGGGATGTCCTCAGGCATATTTGGGATGATACCTATGAAATTGGAGGAGTAGTGTCACACATAGGAAATGCTTCCAACCGTATTTTCATCGTCTCTTCACTACCTCTGAACCTGCAGCTCCTCAGATCCCAACCCCCCACCGTCCTTACTGGTGTGTGTGTGTGTGTGTGTGTGTACCAGTGTTCACATTCTGGAGGCCCAGAAGATGGGAAGGATGGGCAAAAGCTTCCCAAGATCATAGGCTAATTTCCAAAGCAAACCAGACAGAATGGATTGGAGCTTTGGCCTAGAAGGTCAGAACCCACCCTTACCTATAGGCTCTGCCATTCTCTCCCTCTCCACTGGGTGCAATGTGGACAGGGGTGCACTCAGTGGGTTGCCCTGACCTGGGGTCCTCCTCAGACAAGAATGTGCTGGAATGCCTCCTGTCACCCTCCTGTTCACCATCACCCCCACACCATCTCCATGTCTGTACAGGTACAATAACGCAACCTTTTCCAGAGCCCCCTCAGAAAGCCTGAGTGCAGCCAGGACCCCAACTTTAAGGACATGGAGCTACATTCATGCTTGGTTCTGCCTTTTGACCAGTCCCTGTGATTCTGGAAAAGGCACTGACCCTGTCAGGGTCCTCATCTTTTCCCCTCAGTGGCTCCTTGAGATCCCCACCTCCTGTATACATGTCCTTGTGTAACTCCCTCCTCTGGAGTATGGCCTAGACTTAGTGATTCACTTCTATTCTACAGAAGATGGCAACAGGACCCAAAGCCCCTTCCAAGGTTTGGTTATAAACTCTCAGTGCCCAGCCACGTGCTCACTCTGACCTGTGTTCTCTCTCAGATCCTCACACTGGGGAACAGGCCTCTATGTTGAGTCATGACACAGACACATGCATGTGGTCTAGCACTGAGAGACAACAACAGAAGAGAAGAACTCAGGCCTTTGATGTGGACTGAACCCTGCTAACACCCCTAAGTGAGCTCAGGTTCTGAGTGATGCAAGTCCTGCCTCGGTGCTGACAACAGCCCCAAACTCCTGAGAGACTCTGGTAGGAGCGCCCAGCTGAGTGCTGCTGGATTCCTGGTTCCCGGGGACTGTGAGACAGTGTTTGTGGGTCAAGCCACTAAGTGTGGGGAAATAAGGTCATACAGCACTAGTAGCAGAGTGCTGAAAATGTCATCCTGCCCCAGGCCCTGGCCCTCCTCCTTCTCCCTCTCTGCTCTCCTCCCCAACTCTCTCCAGCCTTCCTAGCCTCCTTTCTAACCTCCACTCTGACAACACCAACTTCTGCCTCCCAGCATCTGCATTCCTGTGCCCTTTGCCAGACTGCATATGCTCAGATTTGTGTAGGACTGACTCCTTCCTGTCCTGCTGAAGAAAATATTAATGTCAGCTCAGCACAACCTCATTGGACCCTCACCTGGTGGAGCTCGGGACACAGTTTAATTAAAAAAAGAAAGAAAGAAAGAAAGAAAGAAAGAAAGAAAGAAAGAAATGAAAAAGAAAAAAAAGGAAAGAAATAAAGCTGAATCTCAAGGGTAGTCAATAAATAATAAAAATACTATAATTAATAGAGAAATCAAGAAACATGATCTAGATATTATTAAAGCCAACAGAGGAGAAAATGGCATAAGTAAAAATAATTAAAACAAAAAGCAGAAAGGGGGAATGAAGCTGCAAAGAGCAGAATGGTGAAGTACAACGGCAAGGTTTCAACATAAGTATACCTGGTTTGTGGCTTCCAGGTGCTGACTGAGAACTAGTTGCATTGAAGGCAAAACAGCTGGCAATATGGTCGGCAGGTCAGATGAGGCTAAGCACTGAGCAGGTCATATTGCCTGGAGACCTGTCACTCACCACCAGGCAGCCTCCTCACTGAACAGCCCTTTAGCATCTTGGGCATGGGTCTCTGAGAATGCCAGGAACGTCTTCCTACTGTGGGACCTCCACTGCACGTGGGACTTTGGGAGCCACTCCAAGGCTGTGCACTGAAACCCTGTCCCTCTCTGGCCCGGTGACTTGTACTTTGGGGATAGAGCTCACGCCTGCAAGAGAGAAGTTGGAGAGCACAGGGAGTCCTTCCAGAACCCAGGGATGCCATCAGAGTCTTCCTGTGCATAACTCCAGGGGCAGCATGCATTCTGGGGGCTCCCTAGGGAGCAAAGCAGTGGCCCTGCCATAGAGAACAGAAGGAAGGAGCATGGGGTCCTGCATTGGGCACAGAGGGCAGGGCTCTTCTCTCCAACCATGAGAGTGGCATGTCCATTACCCCTAGTGACAGGAAGAGGAATTTGATCCCAGGTTACATCCTTCTCTGCTCTTCTCACCTCACACACGCTCCGGGGCATCTGCTTCCACCATCGAAAACCCTACCTACTTCCTGAGCTATCTCCCTAATATCCATATCCCTGGGGGTTAGCTCTGCCAGAATTCCTCACAGATATGTCAAACTCAAATCCTGAACTAATTCATATTTGGCCCCATCTGTGATAGTCTGACGATGAACATATCCCTAATCCTTCAGCCTCCTTTACATCTATCTCAGCTTCTGCCACATATTTTTAGTGCCTTCACACTCTGCCTCTGGGTTCCATCATGCACCTTGACTCAGTCCCTGAGAGTTCAGGGAATGTGACTCTAGCAGAGGTTAGAAACTGCTTGTGCATTTGCCTTGGCCTCTGACACAGGAAGGACATGCTCAGGCTAGCAAAACTTTTCCAGCTAAAACTCTCCTAGATCAATCAGCCAACAGCCAGCTGAACAACACCCATGGGAGCAAACACAATCAAAGTCCACTGTAAGGACAAAAAAAAGGTAAGAAGTTTATTGTCCCTGTTGAAAATAGAGGAAGAAAGTTCCTTCCCATCCTATTACTTACAGCATTTACTTTAGGAAATTTGTGATTTCAGAGGCTTTCTCCCCTCTTTGAAATGTATTTAAGTCCTTTGTGAAAACTAGATAGGTCTTTTGCCAGCTTTGAGGTCCAAGAATGTCTTTCTTAAGAACCAGGGAGCCCTCTCTCTGAACTGTTAACATCAAGAAGGACAGCACCCCTCTGTCCCCATTCCTGAGACCCAAATTTCAGTGGGTACCATGATTCCAGTGTAACACCATCTCCTGTCATTAAGATAGGAAACTTGGGGGGGGGGGGTTCTGGATGAAGCCAAGAGTTGGTCACCCCAATTACCAAGCAAACTTGGAATGAACTGTGACAAATATTGCTGTCACATCCACTTACTTGAGGGTTAATACCTGTTTATCCAGAGAACATGTATGTAATGAGTTGTGTCTGCATGGCTATCTGTCTTTGCAATCCCTTGGTAGATTCTCTGTGATGCACAACACAATCTGGTTAATGCTAATGCAATGATAAAAATGTTTCCTTTCCCTACTATCTTTCTGAAAAGGATTTCCAGGTTGAGAGATTTTGTGTTTAATCATATTTCCCCTACATGACCGAAGATGTATGAGTAAGCCCAGTTAAGATTAGCCAAACACAGGGGCGCCAGGGTGGCTCAGTCGGTTGTGCGTCTGACTTCAGCTCAGGTCATGGTCTTGCAGTTTGTGAGTTCAAGTCCCGCGTTGGGCTCTGTGCTAACAAACAGCTCAGAGCCTGGCTCCTGCTTCAGATTCTGTATCTCTTTCCCCCTCCCCTCATGCTCATGCTCTGCTCATGCTCATGCTCTGCCTCTCTCTGTCTCTCAAAAATAAATAAATGTTAAAAAAAATTAAAAAGAAAAAAGGATCAGCCAAACACAGCCCAGATGAGGTGAACTGCTTTAATGCACAGATTAATTAAATGGTTGTTGCTATATGCCCTTGAGCTTTCTGCGTCAGCTTTCTGAGACAACACACTCACAATAGGCAACTAACACAGAGTTATCAATATTTCTACTGCTAAACAACAAACTGCCAAAGAGAAACCTTGGGAGTCTCTGCAGTCCCCTCTTCCCCCTCCAAACTCCTGTCTCCAAAGCTACTCATTCAGTTGGGTCTACTTTCCCAAATTCTCTGACGCTGGAAACCCCTCTTCTATCTCATTGCCCCTAAGTGAATTCAGACACCTCTCCACCCCGTAACTACATGTTTGTTCCAGGTTTGCCACCTTGCATATACTTTCCCTTACAGCAGTCAAAGCAAAACTCCTACCCAAAATACCTCCTTCCACTGCTCTGTTGAAAATTTCCTCAGCTCTGCAACCAAACTCCATGAGACAGAACACAAAGCCTTGGGAGGTGTGCCATTGCCCTCGCAAACCGTCTTCTTCAATATTTAGTTACAACTAGCAGTTGGGGGATCACCAGAACTTTCCTACAGCCAGGGCCTCCACCAATAACCATCTGTCCTGATGGAGACACAGCAGGGCTCCCAGAGGCTCTCGCCCACCCAAGGGAGATGCAGGAAGGGGGATGGGGACACACTTACCTGCAGACCCCCCAGCAGGCAACTGGAAGAAGAGAAGCAAGGAGGTGAGACGGGAGAGCAAAGAGCCTCTGCGGCAATCCTCCATTTCCTCAGGGCTGGGGAGACACAGGGCAGGAGGCAGGAGAACACCTACAGAAATGAGGAGGGCCAGTCCACAGCTCTGGGCCTCAGAACAGACAGAAGGGCTCAGGGCTGATAATAATCCCCAGAACAAGAAGAGTCATTATGCTGATGGGGCTGGGTGCCCCCACAACCCTGGTACCAAGAAACCCCTCCCAGTCCCTCGGAAAGCTTTCACAGACTGCTCTGCCCATAGGACCAGAACCCTCCTGCCTTAGCATAGGGCCTCCTTCAAGTCTGTATGAGTCACAGACCACCAGAGATGCCCAGGGACACAGGCCCAGACTCAGGCCCCTGCCCATGAAGGACCCGCCAGGTCCTGTGTGCTGTTCTTCTGCTGCCCCCTAATAATGACCAGGGAACCACTGAGAAGCATGAGAGTCAGACGACATCCTCCTCAAGGACATTGTGGTTCCCACCACATGCATCCTGTCTTGAGGCCCTTTGCTTATTGAGTTCACCCAAATTTCAGCTCCCACCTCCCCCCAACCTGTTGCTGCTTAGGACAAAGGACCTGGCCTTACTCCCAACAGAGGGCTCCATCAATTCCCCATGAAAAGTTGATCCTCATCCTCTATATCTCTGAGGAGTTTCTGCCTCAGGACAAAGGAATCCAGGAGGGGGCTGCCTGGGTAGCTTAGTCGGTTAAATATCTGACCCTTAATTCCAGCTCAGGTCTTGTCCTCAAGTCATGAGTTCAACCCCACGTTGGCAGAGGGTGTGAAGCTTACTTAAAAAAAAAATAAAAAGAGGATCCCAGGAGAGAGAGAACACAGAAATAATAAAATGAGTCCTGGTCAGACAAAAAGGGGCTTCAAACCACCTACTGCTGGGTGGAGTGGGGGTCCGGCAGCAAATAGTACTGAGAAGAACAGATTCTGATGGTGACTGCTGACTTCTCTAGTGGCCAGATTCAGCCACTCTCTAGGCAACCACCTTAGGCTAGTTTCTTGACCTGTTCTGCCCCAGTTTCCTCAATGTCAAGTGGGGATAGTAACGGGATCTCACCCCAACATGCAGGGATGTAGTGCTACACAAATGTCAATAAATGAATGAAGTGCAGGCATCACTATATTTGTCCTGTGTCTTCTCAGAGCCTCATTATTATCCAGCACCACCACCCTCACCATAAGCTCAGCCACCTCCTCAAAGCCAGCTTCTTCCACCTTTTCTTTTATTGGCCAAAAGCATCTTCAGAACCAACTTACCTGCTTAGAAAGCTGAGACTTCTGGAATGTCTCTAACTCAGTAGGGTGAGATCTCAGCAGACCCCAAATCTGCTCTCAGAGGTTGCATCTGCAGTTAGCTGCTCTGAGCCCCAAACCCTGCTTCCAAATCCAACGTTGGGTGCCATAGGGTCTTCTTGCCTGAGAGGCAGGTGGTTCCCAGGCGAGTGGGGAAGCAGAACCTGAACAGATTGCAGGGGTCTGAGCCAAAACAGGGTCCTGAGCCCCCTCTAAGCGCTCCCAAACAGGAGAATCCACCCTTCTCTGATTCCTGCACCGTTTGAAAGTGAAAGCTTACAAAAAACAATCCCAGCAGACTCTGCCTTATCTTCTGGATATGCACCCCCATTATCAGGAATGAAACAGCATGACCAGAACCAGAAATACAGGACAGGTACCGGTACACTGACCCACCCTGCATGGGGACAAACAGAGGCCCAGATTCAGCAATCCTTTGTTGAAGAACTGCTACTGTCCAGGTTGGCTAACTTCTAGACCAAAAGCAGGGAGTGTGTTTGCCAGAGCCAAGATTAATACCTATCCCTGTGCATGGGGCTCTTTGTACTGGCTCTTTACTACCCAGATGGTTACATGTCTATTTGTGAATCACATGTGGCCAGAGCCATTGAGGAGTCCCAGTGTAGTTGCTATGTGTTTTTTTTACCAGGAGACCACCAAGGTGCTCTCCACAACTTGGCAGCAGAGAGGTTAAGGCTGAGCAACAGGAGCTTCCAGAATCAACTCCAGGACCCTGGCCCTGACCAAATGAATGGACATTGACCTATTGCTTCTTAGTATTTTGTTCTCACACAAGGCTTCGGTACAACAATTCAGCCCTCTCCTTGCCAGGCCACAGTGTGCACAAAGAAAGGCAGATTCTATGGTCTCTGAAAGAAAACCAGGGAGCACCAGGTCTTCCTCACCAGCCCCTCCCTGCCTGCAGGTTCCCATCTCAGTAAAGGAGATGGGTGAACCCAGTTATCTCTGCCAGAAACTGGAGGGACATTCCACTACACACTCCATTTTCCCACCCAGTCTAACTCCAATCTACCAGAATGTTCAAGACTTTTCTCAAATCTGTATCCATGGCCATTACCTGGCTCCTGACCACCCTCATCCCCCCTGGCCCAAGAAGAGTGTTCCTGCTTTCCCATTAGTGTCCCCTGCTTACCTCCAGCCTGACCTCCTCAAGTTCATTTTCCTTCCATGGTCATGATCCTTTCAAATCAGCTTATGTCAGATCTGCCTCATCTGTTCAAGAAATCCCCCTATAAACCTCTTGTCTATGATCCCCAATCCCAGGCTTCCTCTCTGACCTCTTTCCACCCTCCCCCAGTCTCCCTCACTGGCTTGGGTGACTCCCTCCAGTTCATGGAGCTTTGCCATCCTCAGGCCTTCTCACAAGCCACTGGTTGATCCTGCTTGCTCTCTTGTCCCCCACACCCCTCAACATTCCAGTCTCACCTAAAGTGACCTTCCTCAGAGGGGCCCTTGCCAACCTACTCATCCCCATAATTGCCCCATGCACATGCTTGTTGGAGTTTAATGACACCCTGTTTTCCACAATAGCCCTGACAAGCATTCTTCTGGGGCATGTCTGTGACATTCACAAAGGGAGGTACTGTGTGCCCTGCTCACGTGGCCAGCACATAGTAAACACTCAATAAACTTTGTTGAGCTCCTTTGCAGAGGACTCACTGCAGCAGCCCATTGGCTACTCAGCCTTATCTAAATTGGGCAAACATTTCTGTCCATTGAGAAACACGAACACTGTTAAAACGCTGACCTAAACAAGTCAGCCCCTTGGTGGATACAACAACTCCACCATCTTTCCCACTTTTCTTCTTACCCCAAACATAAGTTAGTTCATCACTGAAATGTCCCCAGGATAGAATCGTCAGATTCAACACCAAACACCTTTGTTTGCTCACTTAAGTCTGCCCAGTTCTCAGGTGTCCACATGTTAAGTGATTGGTGTTAAGACAATAGCTTGGCCTAGAGCCTCCCTGGTCACACTTCTGCCATGTTGTTGTCATTACTGTCTTCATTCTTCACGTGAGGAAACCAAATCTGTCTGAATTCCACAACCACATGCTTGGCAAAGACTCTCTCATCCTGTGTTCACTCTTGATTGTTCTGAATGATCTGCTATATTTGTTTTCATGAAACAAGGACTGCCTGATCCACTGATACACGAGAGTGATTGGCTTCTGCTCAGGGGTCTGGTCTGAGATACTAAAACTCTAAGCACACCTAGGACATCTGGAGAGATCTGAAACATCTGATTTTTTATCCCCAAATGTCCATTTCTTCCAATATCCACTTAGACTTGCGAATGTTGGCAAAATGCAACTTAATGCAAAGTAAACTAATGAGATAAGGACCTATATTAGCCTCCAGATCCATCCACCATGGCCCCCACCAATCCCTGCCCTCAAGTCTGCTTGAGGGAGACTCCTCAAGACCTAAGAGACATTAGGGGAGTTTGATGAAAAGACTGAGGGAAGGAAAACAAATTTGACTGCGCTCCTCCTAAGTGCCAGGAACTGGGTTACACAAGTTGTATTTATGACACTTCATTTTCACACATGCACACAGAGATGAAGGAAGACATGAGCCCTGCCATCTATTTAGCCTTTAATCCAGGAACTTCCTAGAGGAGGGAAGGCTGGACCTGCAAGGACACTCCCCCCACCTCCCAGTCCTCAAGCCCAGCCCAGCCCCCAGCTCTACACAACTCTAGGTGAAAAAGGAGCAGGAAGAGGACCTTGGACTCAGCAATGGCTCAGAATGACATGGCCAGAAAGCTTATCTCCTCTGAATTCCAGTCCTTGGATCTCATGTTGGGAGGGAAAAACATGAAGGAATGACAAAGCACAGGGAAGATGTTCCCTAAGGATCCTGGAGGTACCCTGGAGGTACTGCAGGAAGGACACCAAATAGCAAACTTCCCTGCTCTCCCCCAGCTCATCAGGCTCATGTCTCAGCTGCTTTATCAGCAAACACTGCTCACTGGCTGCTCACTGGCCATTAATGATTTTTCTTGCTCAGAATATAAATTATTCTGATGCTAATGCAGTTAATATTATACTTTCTCTTTAGCAGCCATATAATATCTCTTATCTTTCTTAATGTGTGTTTCAAACAGTTTCAGAGAAATACCTAAGCCATGAAAGAAGGACTAAGGTAAAATGAATTGTGTTTTTATAATGTGCCAGTTGGAGGAAACAATTAAACATGCTTTTTAGGGGCGCCTGGGTGGCGCAGTCGGTTAAGCGTCCGACTTCAGCCAGGTCACGATCTCGCGGTCCGTGAGTTTGAGCCCCGCGTCGGGCTCTGGGCTGATGGCTCAGAGCCTGGAGCCTGTTTCCGATTCTGTGTCTCCCTCTCTCTCTGCCCCTCGCCCGTTCATGCTCTGTCTCTCTCTGTCCCAAAAATAAATAAACGTTGAAAAAAAAAAAATTAAAAAAAAAAAAAAAACATGCTTTTTAAAAACCCGTAATAAAGTAAAGCTTAACTTATGTTATTTTAATTTTTTATTAAATTATTATTTGAGTATAGTAGACACACTATGTTACATGAGTTTCAGATGTACAACCTAGTGACTCAACAAGTTTAAACATTATGCTAGTTGTGCTCTGTGTTTACAGGTCTGATTCTGCTTTTTTGCTCGCTTGTTTATTCATTTCTCTCTCTCTCTTTTTTTTTTTAGATTCCACATAGGAGTTAACTCATATGGCATTTGTGTTTCTCAGTCTGACTTATTTCACTTAGCATAATACCCTCTAGGTCCATTCATATTGTCACAAATAGCACAATCTCATCCTTTTTTATGTCTGGGTAATATTCGATGATGTATATAAACCAACTTTTCCTTATCCATTCCTCAATCAGTGAACTCTGAAGCTGCTTCCATACTTGGCTTTTATAAATAATGCTACAACAAACATAGGGATGCATACATCACTTCAAATTAGTGTTTTCATTTTCTTTGTGTAAATACCTAATAGTGATATTAATCAGTCATTCATTTATTACTATTACTATTTTGCAATACTATGTTTAATTTTTTGAGGAAACTCTATACTGTTTTCCACAGTGGCTGCAACAGGTTGAATTCCCACCAGCAGTGCAAGAAGGTTCCCCTTTCTCCACATCCTCACCAACACTTCTTATTTCTTGTCTTTTTTATTTTAGCCATTCTGACAGGGGTCAAGTAATATCTCATTGTGGTTTTGATTTGCATTTCCCTGATGTTGAGTGAGGTCGAGCATCTTTTCATGTGTCTATTGGTGATCTGTATGTCTTCTTTGGAAAAATATCTATTAGGTCCTCTTCCCCTCCCCCATTTTTTTAATGTTTATTTATATTTGAGAGAGAGAGAGAGAGAGAGAGAGAGAGAGCATGAGCAGGGAGGGGCAGAGAGAGGGAGACACAGAATCTGAAGCAGGCTCCAGGCTCTGAGCTGTCAGCACATAGCTGATGTGTGGCTTGAACCCATGAACTGTGAGATCATGACCTGAGCTGAAGTTGGACGCTTAACCCACTGAGCCACTCAGGCACTCCACCTTTGGACTTGGAAGTAATGAGAGGCAGTACACCGATTCTGAAAACTGTGCTCATAGTCAAAGCTTTCTGAAATTCACCCAGCATCTGAAAATTCTCTTCCTCATTCATATCTTTATTCTGGGCGAAGTTTTCTTCTTTCCAACTGGAGTTGACACACAGGAAGAACCAGATCCTTCTTCTTAATTCCTGAATTAACACAGCACTGGTATTTCACGAATAACAGATATTTACTAAGGTTGGTAAGATAAGCGTGCTTCCACCATCCCAGAATAGGAGGTATATACAGTAGAATATTAGACTGCTTTCCTCTTGAACAACAATCAGCCATTCATTTCTGCAGAAATTTTTGGATGGCCAATGTCTCTGGTCAGTGTGCACATTTCCCAAAATAGAACTGGTGACCTACACATAGCCTCTGCATTCATCTGCAAAACTCAAGTTGGATAAAATATACACGATTTAATTCTGCAGAGTCATTCAGCCCTCATCTCCTTCATATCCAAGCAGAATAAAGACTGTATGAAATAATTTTCATTACCAAAAGAAGCATTACTTCCAATAGTTAAATTCAGCCTACCCTAATCCAGCTCAGTCAACTATTATCTTCTGTTGCCTGAGCATAAGGCATGAACTAAGTGTTCTCATAGCCGTACCCCAGGAGACTGCATCCAGAGCAAGAGTGCAAGACACCAGGTCATCCAGGACTAACCTCAGAGGCTTTTGTCTCAAGGAATGTGAAGCTCCAGAAAGAGCCACCATAAGGAGTCTGGGACAGTGTTGGGGTCCTATGGTCACATAGCCTCAGGGCCATAGGGGAGTAATGGAGAGTCAGCCCCTGGGAGAGCACCATCAACAGCAGAGCCTGAGCTGAACCCATCCCCTGAGAGGCTTACAGGTTCCTCCAAAGAAGATGGAGGATTGTTAAGGAGCACAGGGGTCTCTGTAGGCACACCCACCACAGAGCAGATGGTCAGGGACACATCTCCTGACTGAATCATGAAGTATGGAAACAGAGTCCCAGTGGAGGAAGTTAGAGGGAAGGAGAAAAGGTGAGATCCATGAGTCATGTTATAGAAGGAGACATCCCCTTCTCTGAGGTCTAAGAAAACACCCACCCTGTGGGGAACTTCATCACAGATTTCCTGACTCTCAGGGAGGACAAGGGCATATAATTTACCATCGTTCCACCTCAGAACCCAGAACCCCACTTCTGGCCACTCTCTGTACCATTCTGTCCTCTCCACATCTCCCCTACAGACCCCCAGACCCCACTCGCCACTGTTTCCATTCTTGATCTCCACCTCCCAGTAGCAGCGCCCTGATGTGATGGCCTCCTGGCCCAAGATGCTACAGGGTCTTCCTGAGTCCGCAGTTGTGTCCTCCAAGGTCACACTAGTCTGTCCACCAGAGACAGCAAGGTGCGGATCTGCAGACGCTGGATCCAGAGTGACAGACACTGCAGACAGAGTTACCAATCATGCAAGACCTTCCCCTGCCCCCATAACAAGGGCACACAACCACCACCACCACCCTCAGACACCTAGTTGCATATGGGAAGGGCTAAGCCTCCTGAGATGAGAGTCTTGTGACTCAAGTACATAGCTCTCCAAGCAGGAGAAGTAAGCATAAGACTGATCTGAGGGTTAGATGGGTCACAGGGAACTTGAGAACTAGTCTGGACTCAAGGACTTAAGGATATCTATTTGGAATCCAATATCAGCCACATCCACTAAGCTCAGCTATGTGACTTTCACTGCCCCATCCCACTGCACAACCATTGATGGTGCCAGCATTTGTATCACCACAGCAAGCTAAAGGAGACATCAGAAGCCATGGGGCAGCAGTAGGAGTACCCAGAAAGAATGTGAAGTAACTCACAGGCCTGGAACTTCTCCTTCCGCCAGTCTACAAGAGAACCATATTTCACAAATGTGACAACAAATCAGAGATTTGAGGTGACTGTACATATCAGTGTTGATATCTTGTGGAAAAATCGTTTGGAAACATTCAACTGAAGCATTTATTTCTTTTACACACACACACACACACACACACACACACACACAGCCATCATGCTACAGCCTTCCCATGAAAGCCAAGCTATAAAACTTAACCACTGAGAGGCTGGATAACAACCTGAAAAGAAAGCTCTAGACCCAGTATTCACCATCATATTATGCTTTCTCAAGAATCCTTAGCCACACATCTATCCTGAAAGCTAGGTTTTCTTGAGAAGAATTGGGGAGATAAAAAATTCTGAGGCCTCCATTTATTTCTAAAGAATTGATTAAACTGAACTTGGAGGTTGAATCTAAGCCATGGTAGCGACCATACAACCTGGCAGAGCTGAACTTGGAAGACAACTACAAGCCCTGGGCGAGGAGAATTCAGGACACAGCATCAGAGAAATTTTCCCTAGTCAGAAGGCAATGGAGAGGTTTCAAGGAAGGGAAAGACAGAAGTTCAAGCAGGAAAGACATACATCCAGTGAAAGGACAGACACTATGAACTTGTTTCCCCTTTTCGTGGGTTATTGGGAGGAAAAATATCCCTATATGTAAGGGGAAATCAAAAATATCAGGTCTAGTCATCTGCTTCCCCCCTTAATTGCTCAGAGAGATCAAAATCACCAGGAGAAACCCCACGTGGTAGGTACCCAAATATGGTCATGTCCTAGGCCCCCTTATTCATGACATTGAAAAATTATTTTTCAATTTTTAAATACGATGAGATCAGATATTACTTCACCTCATGCTATGAGCTGATCAATATGCAAATATTGATTCTACTGTAATGGTCTCTGTCCTTACAAAATAAAAAGGTATACAAGGTATACATTAAAACACATGCACTTCAATCCATCAGAGAAGGGGGAATGCTAAAAGAAGACTATTTGATCCTTATTTTTAATAAATAAATCCCAGGAATCAGGGAGACTCTCTAAGGGGGTTTCCTCACACATCTAGCCCCACGTCTCCTGCATCCCTGGCTCCCCCTTCTCTGCTGTCATAGTCCATGTTCATGATCATGAACAAAACAGCTGGGACAAACACCCGCGCATGCACACACACACATACATACCTCACACAGGTTCAAAGGACCCAGATTCTTAACTCACACCGGTGCTAAGTGGTGTTCTGGATAACCTTTCACTGCTTTAGGATCCCCCGCACCACACCTCTGCCCCAACTGCTACTGGAAGGTTGAGATGGTCTCATGATCAGAAGCAAACTCAGTCAGAAAAGTACTTCAAAACTGCTCAAAATACTGTAAGTCTTTTCAGAAATCTCTCAAAGAGGTATCAGGGAGTTTATTACTTCTTGTGCACCCAAAAACTGTGCACACCCTCTGTGTACTTTACACTCAAACCACCGTGATTATGATTTGTGGTCTCTCTTCCACCACTCTGAGCTACCCAAAATCTCTCCAAGAGGAATCACAGGATTTATACTCCCTTCTCATCTCCTCTCTTCCTCACTGCTTTTCTTTCCCTGATTTGTTCCCAACTTTTCTCTGATAAACAATTTTCACTCCTCTAACTTTCTCCTATCGTATCTTCACACATTGCCCTGATAAATCAAACCAGGAACAAGCCCATCAGGTAAACATGCAATTCTCCTAAAGGAGAGATAATGGTTGTGAACAATTATAAGTTACAGTTCTTTCAAAAAAAAATTTTTTTAAGTTCTTCCTCTGTTACACAAACATACACATAGGATTTTGTATATAATTGCAGGTAGCTCTCAGACCCACCACCAGGAGTCCATAAATATCCTGGAAGCTCTAGATCTCAGATTCAGAACAGGCAATTTAAAGCAATTACTTTCACAGCAAGCAGGGAAGTTTAGAGGAAGAAACCCAACTTGGACAAGGAGCATGAGGAAACAAATGATGACCACCATTCCAGGGGACCAAGACAAAAACAGGAAAATCAAAAGTAGATCTGCAAGATGTAGGAATTTCAGGGTAAAATGGATTCAGAACCAAGGATCCCCTTAGGAATATCTGAATCGTAAGCAAGCAAGAATGATATATGAAATCTTCTAGAGACAGCAATTTCTGGTCTACAAAGCCATTACTGTGTTCCAACTGTCCTTATAAATGAGCACTCTTTCATCACTGCTGCAGCAAAAGCATGAGTTGAACAAGGTGTGTTCAGATGAAGTTGCTAAGCCTAATAGTGACCTACAGTAGAAGACATGTCAGAATAGAGGCAGATCTGTGTTTCCCAGAAGAGTCCCTGAAGTCTTCACAGGGAAACGACTACATGACAAGGAGAACAGGGACACCCACCCTGTCCTGGTATGGGGTCCACTGACAGAGAAGGGGGAAGAGTTGAGGCTGAAGGAATAAGGGCACAGAAAACTGAGTTACTCACCTGCATACAACTGCGCCTTCCTCCAGCCTGAAAAGGGACACACTCTAGTGAAATATGAGCCAGAACAAGAATGCTTAGCATTGATCTACTGGCCTTGCCTCCTCTCTGTACTACAGGTGACACTCCCAACAGAGTAGGGAGGCTGGAGAGGAGATATCCTCCTGCAATGTGCAGAGAGCAGGGTATTGGGGAAAATTCCCTGGATCACAGGTCAGAAAGCCTGAATTGCAGGCTGAGTTCCACCCCAGCCTGCTGCAGCTGTGTGACCTTTTGCAAAGCCATTTAGCATCCTGTGCCTTAAAAACCTCAAATATTTTTATTCTATCTCCACTCAGTTTTGCTTCTATGAAAATATTTTAGGGAATAAAATACAAATTATTCCATACTTATAAACAGAAATCATTATTACAGGCAATGTTTTCCAGCAAAGAGATATTTGGGAAAGAACACAAAAGGGGACATGAATTAAGAACAGGGACGTTAGGTAAGATCTGGGGTAAAAGGGGCCAAACTTTCTCAGAAAACACATCACTGTTCTGGAGCATTGACAGCTGACCCCACCACATTCCCACCCATGGTCTTCCCAGTCCTCTACCCATCACTTTGTGACCAGCACCTCCAGGAAATGGAGAGAAAAGACTCTCCCTGGATGATGTTATATGCAGGGGACATACTCCTAAACTTAATGACCCCATTTATTTACATAGCTTCTTTACCAAAATCTCAGAGCATCCAGGTTGAATAAGAAATAGTTGCATTGAAGGCTAAAAAGTTGGCAAGATGGTGGGGAGATCAGCACTGGAATAAACCCAAGATGCGTGACAGACTCCAGGGACCACCATCACCCCAGGTTCCCAAGCACTGGGTGGGATACAGCACCCCAGATAGGGAAAGTCCATGGAGCAGGGTCCTGCCCCCCACCTGCTTCCACTTCTGCCCCAGGGAAGGGTCCATATGTCTGTGCCAGAAACAAGGAGAAGGGACACCTTAGCTTAGGTAGGACAGGAAACCCAAAGACAACTGGAGAGTCACTCACCACCCAGGTAAATGGATTTCCTCCTGCCTGAAAGACAACACAGGAAACTGGTGAGCTAAAAACCAGAGTGTCTCCTACACAGGGGACTCAGAAACTTCTGGGGAAACAACAGAATTTACCAAGATCTTCTTGGAGTTCATCTGAAAGAGAGTGAAAAATAAGTCTGAACTCCCATCCTTAAGAAAGGAAAGACTGCACCTAGAGAACCCATAAAAGGACTTCTCGGTATCCTAGAAGATCTAACTCCAGAACCGCCTCCACAGCTCCAACTGTCCTTTCTGGACCTGTTCAGCCACCTGCTTCCAGCCAAGCCCCTTGCTGTCAGCTTGTCCTCTGCACCACCTTCCACACTAGCCTGCCTTGGCTCCTGAGCTGCCTTACCTCTGGCCTTCAACGCCTCCTCCTTTGTCCGCCGGGCCTCCTCCTTGTCCCTGTGCAGTCTCTCCCATTCCTGCATCTCCTGCCTCTTTACAGTATGTTCTGTCTTGATGTAATAGGCAGCCCCAAGGAGTGAGAGCATCAGCACCACGAGGCTCACTATGAAAGCTGGCTTCCAGGGAGAGGCCTGGGGGAAGAAGGGCTCTGTGGCCAGCCAGAGACCCCATCAGCGCCACAGACCAGGGCAGCCCAGCCCAACACTCACAGAAGCCCTAGGCCACTCCCTCTGGCCCTGCTGGGAATGGGAAGTAGTGCTGACCTGGGATGAAAATGGCCATCGCCTTCTTCTGGTCCAGGACGGGGTTGAGGACTGAGCAGGTCATGTTCCCTGAAGAGCTGTCCCTCACCACCAGAGCAGACTCCACGCTGAACAGCCCTTCAGTGTCTTGGGCATGGGTCTCAGAAAATGTCAGGAACTTTTCCCCATTAGCAGCTCTCCACTGTATCTGGGGCTTTGGGAACCATCCCGAGGCCATGCACACCACTCGGACCCCGTCCTCCTCTGGCCCTGTGATGTGCACTTGAGGGACAGAGCCCACACCTGTGAGAGAGAAGCTGGAGAGCACAAGGAGGCCTTCCAGAATCCAGGGATGCCAGCAGAGCCTTCCTCTGCACAACTCTGGTGTAGCATTGCATTCCAGGGCTCCCTGGGGAGTGGTCCCTGCAAGGATTAGAGCAGGGGTCCTGCCACAGGGAACAGAAGGAAGGAGCATGGGGACCTGCAGAGGGCAGGGCTCTTCTCCCATCCATAAAGCTGGGAAGTCCATCACCCAGAGTAACACAAAGGAATTTCGTCCCAAGTTCTATCCTTCTCTGCTCTTCTCACCTCACACACTCTCCAGGGCATCCACTAGCACACTCAGTACCCTGTGGTAAATCATTTCCATCCTTGACAACCCTACCTACTTCCTGAGCTCCCCCCACTAATATCCACATGTTAGCTCTGCCAGGATTCCTCACAGATGCTTCAAACTCAAACCCTGAACTGATTCATATTTGGCTTCTCTGTGATAGGCTGATGATGAAAATATTCCCAATCCTTAACCCTGTTTCACATCCAGCTCACCTTCTGCCACATATTTTTAATGCCTTCACACTCTGCTTCCGGGTTCCATCATGGGACTTATCTGGGCCACTGAGAGTTCAGGGAATGTGACTCCAGCTTGTGCCATTGCCTTGCCCTCTGCCACAGGAAGGACATGCTTGGGCTAGAGCAGTCCTTCCAGCTAAAGCTGTCCTAGATCAGCCAACAGCCCAATGAACTTCACTCCTGTGAGTAAACCAGGTCAAAGTCGACTGTCAGGACAAAA
The DNA here is from genome assembly GCF_022837055.1 of Prionailurus viverrinus. Taxonomy (NCBI): domain Eukaryota; kingdom Metazoa; phylum Chordata; class Mammalia; order Carnivora; family Felidae; genus Prionailurus; species Prionailurus viverrinus. The sequence continues at coordinate 31,046,663 of NC_062565.1, read as the reverse complement.
TATATTAAAAGGCAGTGGCTTCTTGTCCCTGTTGAAAGTAAGGTCCCTTCCCATCCTTTTTCTTATGCCATTTACTTGAGGAAATTTGTGATTGTGGGGGCTTTCTCTCCTCTTTGAAATGTATATACGTCCTTTGCGAAAACTACATAGGCCTTTTGTCGGGGTTGTGATCCAGGAATGTGTTTCTCAAGACCTTGGGAGCCCTCTTTCTGAACTGTTAACACCAAGGTGGACAGCACCCCTCTCTCCCAGTTACTGGGGGAGTGTAGGAGCCTAACCTCACTGGGGACCAGGGCCCAAGTGCAAAACCACTTCCTGTCATAAAGATGGGAGAAGTTGTAAAAACAAACTGTTTTAACTTTTATTTGTCTGGAAAACTCTTCATCTTTCCTTCCATTCTGAATGACAGCCTTGCTGCAGGTTTTTTCCTTTCTGTTACTCTGAATGTATCATGCCACTCCCTCCTGGCCTGACAAGTTTCTGTTGAAATCTCTACTGACTAACAGGAGGAAGTGTTGAACCACTATATTGCACTATATTGAGCCACTATATAAAACTACATGTTAACTACACTGGAATTTAAAAACCTTTTTTTAACTTTTAAGATTGGAGAATTTTTTTTTCCTTGGGATAAAGCCAATCAGCTAACAGAGATGGTCACCACAATTACCAAGTACATTTAGGATGCACTGCCCATGACAAATGATACTGTCAAGTCCATTTACTTGAGGGCTAGTAACTGTCTATCCAGAGAACATGTATGTAACAAGTTGTGTCTGCACGGCTATGTAAATAGGTGAGATTTCTTCTGTCTTTGAAACCCCTTGGTAGATTCTCTGGGATGCACATCACTTACTGGTTAATGCTAATGCCATAATAAAAAAGTTTTCTTTCCCTACTACCTTTGTGAAGACGATTTCTGGATTTGGAGACTTTGTCTTTAATTATATTTCCCCTACACTTAAGATGTATGAGTAAGCACCATTAAGATTTGTCAAACACAGCTCAGGTGAGCTGAACTCCCCTAATGCTCAACAGTAAATAAATGGTTGTTACTATGCGCAGCTGAGATTTCTGTCTATGTTGCACAGCATTATGACAGCAATCAACAACTAACACAAAATAGCAATACTTCTAAATACTACTACTAAACAACAAATTGCCAAAAAACATGCAAACAAACAACAATTAAAACAAAACAAAAAAAACCTTGGGAGTCTCCAGTCCCTTCTCTCCAACCCCCAAACTCTTTGTGTCCCCAAGTCCACCCACTCAGTTGGGTCTACTTTCCAAACATCTCTGACACTGGAACCCCTTCTCTTCTCCCACTCCACTGCTCTGACATTAATTCAGGGAACCATCCTCCCCACCCTGTATCTACATGTCTTTCTCCAGTCTTGCTCACCTTCTATGTACCCTCTCTCACAGTTGTCAAAGCAAACCTCCTCCCAAAAACACCTCCCTTCACTGCTCTGTTTAAAATTTCTTCAGCTCTTCCTCCCAACTCTGTAATACACCACACAAAGCCTTCTATGGTCTGGCATCGCCCCTAACCTCAAAACCCCTCACCACTTCTTCCCAAGTTCTCCCACCCGGGCCACTCCAGCCCCAGGACTATTTGGCTAGCTGTTGAACTGCTCATAACCACAATCACCATGCTCTCTGTGCCCTTCATCAACCACCAGGGCTCTTTGGAACACTTTCTGGATTCACTCAAGTACCTGCACAACCATGTACTCCTCATGCACTGTTCAAGATCAATCCCTTCTCTCTGCCCGTGGACCAGGAGTGTCACTTCTCACCAACCTCCCATCCACCTGTCTCACCAACCACATGGCTTCCTTGTCTGCCCAGACACACCAGCCACACTCCAACTTTGGTTGTTTCACATGAGTATTCCTCTGCTTGGAACTCTCACCCCCAGATACCCACGTAGCTAAATCTCTACTCACCACATCTAACATCCTCTATAACCCATCTGTCTGTCTATTTACTGTCTTTAACATAAACTCTGCAGGACAGAGATCTCTATTTGGTTCACTGATGTATTCAGGTGCCCAGAAGGGGACCTGGCACTTACTAGGGATTCTATATATCTTATAAGGGTATAAAGAATTAAGTGGGTTGGGAATGCAAGCTGGTGCAGCCACTCTAGAAAACACTATGAAGGTTCCTCAAAAAAACTACAAATAGAAGTACCCTATGACCCAGCAATGGAACTACTAGGCATTTATCCAAGGGATACATGTGTGCTGTTTCGAAGGGACACATGCACCCCCATGTTTATAGCAGCACTATCAACAATAGCCAAAGTATGGAAAGAGCCCAACTGTCCAGTGATGGATGAATGGATAAAGAAGAGGTGGTATATATATACAACGGAGTTACTTGGCAATCAAAAAGAATGAAATCTTGCCATTTGCAACTACATGGATGGAACTAGAGGGTATTATGCTAAGTGAAATTAGTCAGAGAAAGACAAAAATCATATGACTTCACTCATATGAGGATTTTAAGAGACAAAACAGATGAACGGAAGGGAAGGGAAACAAAAGTAATATAAAAACAGGGAGGGGGACAAAACAGAAGAGACTCATAAATATGGAGAACAAACTGAGGGTTACTGGAGGGGTTGTGGGAGGGGGATGGGCTAAATGGGTAAGGGACACTAAAGAATCTACTCCTGAAATCATTGTTGTACTATATGCTAACTAATTTGGATGTAAACTTAAATAAATAAATAAATAAATAAATAAATAAATAAATAAATAAAGTTCAGGCGTGGGAAAAAAAGATACTGGTATATTGTTAGGATAGACAAATTAATGCAAAACTGGGGGCAAAGGGTGTTGAGTAATAGATAATTAGCCAGTCCTTAGAGGAAAATTTTTAAAAGAATGTACTCATGAACTTGCATGCATTGATGACAGAGTTGTAAATCAAAAGAAATATTTCTGATTTACTTTTCATCAATTTAACAAAAATGTGATTTTATACTCAAGTCGTAATACTTTATTTTAGGAAAGAAAACTTAAAAATAAACTGGTGATTGGGGCAGCTGGGTGGCTCAGTTGGTTTAGCGTCAGACTTCAACTCACGTCATGATCTCACAGCTTGTGAGTTCGAGCCCTGCGTCGGGTTCTGTGCTGACAGCTCAGAGCCTGGAGCCTGCTTCAGATTCGGTGTCTCCCTCTCTCTCTGCCCCAACCCACTCGCATTCTGTCTCTGTCTCTCTCAAAAATAAATAAACATTAAAAAAAAGAAATAAACTGATGATTTTTCTAACAACAAGAAAAGAATTAAGTGAGTGATGGGCATTGAGGAGGGCACCTGTTGGGATGAGCACTGGGGGTTGTATGGAAACCAATTAGACAATAAATTATATAATAAATAAATAAATTAAAAAGTAAACATTAAAACATTTTTAAAAAGAATTATAAGGATTCCTATTGAATTAATCAATAAGTGAAAATCGCTCCTTTCCTCATCTCTAAAATGAGAGGACTGATTCACTTGGCCCCTGAGGTCGCTCCCAACTCCAACACTCAGGACACTAAATATAGATCAACCACTCACCTGCCACCTTCAGCTCCAAACTGGCCTCTTCATAGAAACTTCCCTTTCTGAAGAAGCAGGTATACAGCCCGTTGTCGGAAGCCTGGACCTTGTGGATACGCACAGTGGCCTCCCCCTGGCTGAGGAAGTCCTTCACCAGCGAGGTCCGCCCTGTGTACTGAGCCAGCTGCTCTTCTTTCTGTTCCTGCTGGTTTTCATAGATGAACACTACTTCTGAGAACTTGGAGCGGAACCACCGCAGCTCCATGTTTTCCACATCCATGGCTGGGGACACATGACAGGGCAGCGTGACGTTCCCACCCATCACTGCCACAATGGGTTCCGAGGGGCCAATCACCACAAACTCCTCTGTGGACACAGACACAGGAGTGAGAAAGTGGAGAGACACAGGTAGGGAGGCATGGAACACATACTGTCAGGTGGGGGGCCCAGGCAGGCAGGGGTGAGTATCAGGTGGGAGGCTCTGACTTGATAGACTGAGCTGTGACCACTCTGAATTGGGACAAGATCATCTTACCACACCTTTGAAACCCGGAAATGATATCAAAGAGACTCCCTCAGCAGCCTGTGTTCCTGGTTTCCAGCCCTCCATCAAGGCCTCTCTAACTCAGGGGTTCTAACCTTCCACAAGCATTACAATCACCAGGAAGGCTTGTAAAATACTGACAGCTGGGCTCCACCCCCAGAGCTTCTGGCTCAGTACATCTGGGGTGGATCCAACGATGCACATTTCTAAGGGGTTCCCAGGGATACTGAGGCTGATGTTCCAGGGACCATACTCTGAGATCACAGCTCCAGCTTGGCTCCTCTTAGAACAGGACTGAAAACTGGTTGAAGTTTATTATTTCTGCCCATGTGTTTCTCCTCTGCTAAATTACATGTGCATTAAAAACTAGAGCCCACAGTTATTTCCATTAAAACCTGCCCTCACTCCATCACACAAGCACCCAAATCACCACCACTTTTCACAGGCCTTGGTCTTCTGAGACGTGGTGGACACGTCATGACATGACACTTCTGCAGAAAGAACCCTGTTGGATCTCCAAAGAGTGACTTCTCATCTCCTGTGCTACTCCACTTGGGCTGAGTCACTATCTGTCTCACCTGAGGAATGACAGTGACTAGTCTCCCTGGGACTATCCTCTTCCCGGCCCCATTTGTGTGACCCTTTTAACCTGCAAGTAAAACCATGTCGCCTCTCTATCCAAGCCCTCCAATGCCTCTCTGGTTCCCGAAGTGACCTGCAAGCCCAATAAGGATGATCCCTCAGTGCTCTCTGACATCCAACTCTTGTTTCTCTTTCTTGCTCACTCTGTCCCACCCAACACGTGCCTCCTCTGCTCCTTCAACACCCAGGCACACTGCCTGCTTTGCTCTGGCTGCTCCCCACTCTGGAAACCCTCTTTCCTTGGCGATCCGGACAGGATGGTACTCCACATGTTCATTCCCATCTCACTGCCTACACCGACCACCTTATGGAGCACTGCTGCCCACCCACACACCCTCCTGCACCGCTGACTGCCCACCCTGCTCTGCTTCCTTCTCCCATAGTGTCCACTCCTCTAACAGACATAGATTCCATGGAGTTGAGGTAGTTAGTACTCGCTGTCTCCTGCCAGAATGTAAGCTCTGTGGAGACAGGGACTCTGGTTTGTACATAGATCAGCAATTTACACAAACTTCATACCCTGTAAATATTTATGGAATGTAATGAATTAATAACCGAATAACTACTTAGATACCAATAGAGCCAGCAAACAAAAAATAAAAGGAAATTTATTTTCACACTTTTCATAGTGAAATTCACATTTTTTTACTTTGTAAGACATAAACTCCTCATTGGACAACTGTCTTGGTCCCCTTCCCTTATTTTATGGTCCTGGTACTCTTCCTGTTTTTTTTTTTAATTTATTTATTTACATTCAAATTAGTTAACATACAGTGTAGGATTGGTTTCAAGAGTAGGACCCAGTGATTCATCACTTGCATATGACTCATCCCAACAAGTGCCCTCCTTAATGCCCATCACACATGTAGCCCATCCCCTACCCACCTCTCCTCTAGCAGTCCTCAGTTTGTTCTCTGTGTTTAAGAGTCTCTAATGGTTTGCCTCCCTCTCTGTTTTTATCTGACTTTTCCTTCCCTTCTGCTGTTTTGTTTCTTAAATTCTACAGATGAGTGAAATCATATGGTATTTGTCCCTCTCTGACTCATCTCGCTTAGCATAACACCCTCAAGTTCCATCCACATTGTTGCAAATGGCAAGATTTCATTCTTTTTGCTCACTGAGTAGTATTCCATTGTACATCTATACTGTTTCTTATTTATCTATTAATCAGTCAATGGACATTTGGGCTCTTTCCAATACTTTGGCTATTGTTGATAGTGCTGTTATAAACACTGGGGGGGGGTGCCCCTTTGAATCAGTATTTTGGTTTCCTTTGGATAAATACTAGGTAGTGCAATTGCTGAGTTATAGGGTGGTTTTATTGTTAATGTTTTGAGGAACCTACATACTGTCCTCTAGAGTGGCTGCACCATGTGGCATTTGGTTCTGGGACTCTTCTTAAATATTTAATTATACCTAGTGGTTGGGGGACCACCAGAACTTTCCGACAGCCAGGGCCTCCACCAATAACCATCTGTCCTGATGGAGACACAGCAGGGCTCCCAGAGGCTCTCGCCCACCCAAGGGAGATGCAGGAAGGGGGATGGGGACACACTTACCTGCAGACCCCCCAGCAGGCAACTGGAAGAAGAGAAGCAGGCAGGTGAGACGGGAGAGCAAAGAGCCTCTGCGGCAATCCTCCATTTCCTCAGGGCTGGGGAGACACAGGGCAGGAGGCAGGAGAACACCTACAGAGACGAGGAGGGCCAGTCCACAGCTCTGGGCCTCAGAACAGACAGAAGGGCTCAAGGCTGATAATAATCCCCAGAACAAGAAGAGTTTTTGTTACTAGTCATTATGCTGATGGGGCTGGGGGCCCCAGGACAAAGGCTGCTCAGGACAAAGCAACTGGCCTTACTCCCAACAGAGGGCTCCATCAATTCCCCATGAAAAGTTGACCCTCATCCTCTATATCTCTGAGGACTTTCTGCCCCAAGAGAAAGGAATCCAGGAGGGGGCTTCCTGTGTCGCTTAGTCGGTTAAATATCTGACCCTTAATTCCAGCTCAGGCCTTGATCTCAAGTCGTGAGTCAAGCCCCATGTTTGCACAGCGTGTGAAGCCTACTTAAAAAAAAAAATAAGAGGATCCCAGGAGAGAGAGCGCACAGAAACGATAAAATGTGTCCTGGTCAGACAAAAAAGTGCTTCAAACCACCTACTGCTGGGTGGAGTGGGGGTCCGGCAGCAAATAGTACTGAGAAGAACAGATGCTGGAGGTGACTACTGACTTCTACAGATTCAGCCACTCTCTAGGCAACCACCTTAGGCTAGTTTCTTGACCTTTTCTGCCCCAGCTTCCTCAATGTCAAATGGGGATAGTAACGGGATCTCACCCCAAGATACAAGGATGTAGTGCTACACAAATGTCAGTAAGTGAATGAAGTGCCGGCATCACTGTATTTGTCCTGGGTCTTCTCAGAGCCTCATTATTACCCAGCACCACCACCCTCACCACAATCTCAGCCACTTCCTCAAAGCCAGATGCTCCCACCATTCCTTTTATTGGCCAAAAGCATCATCAGAACCAACGTACCTGCTTAGAAAGCTGAGACTTCTGGAATGTCTCTAACTCAGTAGTGTGAGATCTCAGCAGACCCCAAATCTGCTCTCAGAGATTGCACTTGCAGTCAGCTGCTCTGAGCCGCAAACCCTGCACCCAATTCCAACGTTGGATGCCATAGGGTCTTCTTGCCTGAGAGGCAGGTGGTTCCCAGATGAGTGGGGAAGCAGAACCTGAACAGGTTAGAGGGGTCTGAGCCAAAACAGGGTCCTGGGCCCCCACTAAGCACTCCCAGACAGGAGAATCCACCCTTCTCTGACTCCTGCACCATTTGAAAGTGAAAGCTTACAAAAAACAATCCCAGCAGACTCTGCCCTGCCCTCTGGATGGTGCACCCCAGTTATCAGTAAGGAAGCAACGTGATCAGAGCCACAGAAACAGGGCAGGTCCAGGTACACTGACCCACCCTGCAGGGAGTCACACAGAGGTCCCGACTCAGCAATAGTTTGATGAACAACTGCTACTCTCCAGGTTGGCTAACTTCTAAACCATAAGCAGAGAGTGTGTATGGCACAGCCAAGACTAATACCTAGCCCTATGCATGGCTGTTCACTACGGAGACTACTCATGACAGTTGGTGAATACCATGAGGCAAGAGTCTTTGAAAAGCCCCTGGTGTAGCAGCTTTGCTTTTCTTAACCCTGAGACCACATAGGTGTGGCAACAGAGAGGTTACTACTGGGCATCAGGAGCTTCCAGGACCAGTTCCAGGACTCTGGCCCTCCCCAAGCTGAATAGGCAGCACCCTGTGGCTTGTTAGTATTTTACAAGTATGCATGGCCTGAATACACCATTCAGTCCCCTCCCTGCCAGGCTGCAGTGTGCTCTAGGAAAGATGGATGTTATGGTCTCTGAAGGAAAACCCTGGAGCACTGGAGCTTCCTCCAGCCCCTCCCTACCTGTATGTTCCCACCTCAGCAGGACACCTTGGTTCACTCAGTTACATCTGCCAGAAACTGGAGGGTCATTCCACTACCCAGTCCATGTTCCCACCCAGTCTACCTCCAATGCACCAGAAATGTTCAAGACTTTTCTCAAATCCATATCCATGGCCAGTATCTAGTTCCTGGCCACCCCCATTTCTCCCCTGGCCCAAGAAGGGTGTCCCTGCTTCCCCATGAGTGTCCCCTGCCCACCTCCAGCCTGACCTCCTCAAGTTCATTTTCCTTCCAAGGTCATGATCCTCTCAAGTCAGATCTGCCTTATCTGTTCAAGGGATTGCCCTGTAAACCTCTTGTCTGTGATTCCCAGGGCACAGCTTCCTCTCTGACCACTTTCCATCACTCTGCCAGTTGTCCCTCGCTGGCCTGAGTTAGTTCCTCCAGTGAGTTCCTCCGTTCTGAAGCCTCGGGCCTTCTCACAAGTCATTGTATCATCTTGCTCTCTCATTCTCTCTCTCTCTCTCTCTCTCATCCCCCAAACTCCTTAACGTCTCAGTCTTGCCTAATGTGACCTTCCCCAGAGGAACCCTCGCCCACCTGCTCATCCCCATACGTGCCCCATACACGTACTTGTTGGAGTTTTACCGGCACCCTGTCCTCCAGCACAGCTCTGACATTGGTTCTTCTGTGGAATGTCTGTGGCATCCACAAAGGGAGGCATGTGTGCCCTGCTCACGTGCCCAGGACACAGTAAACAATAAACTTTGCTTGAGCTCATTTGCAGAGGACTCACTGCAGCAGCCCATTGGCTACTCAGCCTTGTCCAAATTTGGAGAACATTTCATTCCACTGAGAAACACAAAGACGGTTAACTCTGACCTAAACACGTCAGCCCAGCCCCTCGGTGGTACAACCCCACCATCTTTCCTGCTCCTCTTTCCTTCCTGCCCCAAATATATATGCTTCACTGAAACATCCCCAGGCTAGAAACTCAGATTCAACCACCTTTGCTTACTCCCTCAAGCCTGCCCAGTGCTCGGGTGTTCATGAGTTAAGTGACTGGTGTTAAGACACTAGCTTGGGCTACAGCTTCCCTGGTCACATTTCTGCCAGGTTGTTGTCATTTATCTTCATTCTACAGGAGAGGAAACCAAATCTCTCAGAGTTTTGCAACCACACACCCAGCAAAGCCTCACCCAGCCTGCATTCACTCTTGATTGTTCTGAATAATTCACTGGATTTGTTTTCATGAAACAAGGCCTGAGTGGCTCATGGTGCATGGGCTTGATTGTTTTCTGCCTAGATGTCTGGTCTGAGATATGAAAACTCTGCACAAATCCAAGACCTCTGGATATATCTGAACACATCCCAGGTTGTCATCCGCAAAGGTCTATTCTGCCAATATCCACTTAGACTTGGGACTATTGGGAAAATGTACCTTAATGGAAAAATAACAAATGAGGGGAGGCTGGGTGACTCAGTCCATTAAGCATTTGACTCTTGATTTTGGCTCAGGTCACGATCTCACAGTTTGTGGGATCAAGTCCCTTGTCGGGCTCTGTGCCCTCCGAGAGAGGAGCCTGCTTGGGATTCTTTCTCTCCCTCTCTTTTTGTCCCTCACCCTCTCACGTGGGTGCACACACTCTCTCTCAAAAATAAATAAACTTTTTAAAAAGTCAATATTTTTTTTTAAAAATAAGAAAGAAAAATAACAAATGAGATAACGACAAATATCAGCTTCCAGGTCCACCCCCCCAACCATGCCACCACCAATCCCTGCCCAACGGGGAGACTCCTCAATGCCTAAGAGACATTAAGGGAATTTGATGTAAAGACTGTGCGAAGAATTTGACTGAGTTCCTACTAAGTGCCAGGAACTGGGCTACACAAGTTTTATTTATGACACTTCATTTTCACACATGCACACAGAGATGAAGGAAGACATGAGCCCTGCCCTCTATTAACCTTTAATCCAGGAACTTCCAAGAGGAGGGAAGGCTGGACCTGCAAGGTGCACCCCTCCTTACTGCCCCACATGACCCAGTCCACGAGCCCAGCCCAGCCCCTAGCTCCACACAGCTCTGGGTGAAAGAGGAGCAGGAAGAGGACCTTGAACTCAGCAACGGACAAGGATGATATGGCCAGAAAGCTTATCTCCCTTGAAGGCCAGTCCTTCGATCCCAGGATGGGAGGAAGGGGAGAGGAAGGAATGATAAAGCACAGGGAAGATGTTCCTGAAGGACACTGGAAGGACACCTGGGGACACTGCAGGAAGGACACCACACAGCAAACTTCACCGTCTTCCCCCAGCTCTCAGACTCATGTTCCAGCTGTTCGTCAACAAATACTGTCCACTGGCCATGAATGATTTTTCTTGCTCAATATAAGTGATCCCGATGCTAGTGTGTTAATATTATACTTTCTCCTTTAACAGCCATGTAATGCCTCTTATCTTTAGTTGTTTCAAGTACTTTTGAAACACTTTTCAGATAAATATTAAGCCATAAATCAACGGCTAATATAAAAAGAAGTGTAATTTTAAAATGTGACATTTGGTGGAAAGGATTAAACCTCATCTTTAAAAATCTGCAATCTGGTGAATCTTAATTTATTTTGACGCTGTGAAGGTGAAGGTTCACTGGGTTATCTTCCACTGCAGGAAAAAAGTTTATACAAATGTTTCCTGCTTGTTTGGTATCTGGAAAAACTGAAAAATAACAGGAAACACACACACACATACACACATGCACGTACACACACATAAGGCGATAGTTTCTGTGTAGATTTCAAAATGTTCCTTCCTTTTCTAGCCAGTATGACCATGCTGGTGGGTTGAATTCTGCCCTGGGAGTCTGCTGAGGACAAGACTAAGGGCTCAGTGGGGATGATCAGTATCCCCTGAGTCTGCACACCTGCCCCTCTGGTGAGCACAGCCCTTCCTAATGGAGGCTGTCTTCCCATATCTGAACTATCCAACCAAAGATGCCTCAGAAAATTCCTTAGACCCTTACTCATTCCCAGGAGTGGGGCCTGCCCAGGCCTCTCACAAGTCGACGGCAAAGCCCAACTGGCCAGGGCACCTGCCCCAGCACCCTCTGAATGGGCAAGTCCCTTTGCTTCCAAAGTCTGAGTTTCCTGGGGACATCAAGAGGCATCACTCCCATCCCTCTGAGCTATATAAAGGCAAAGGACTGAGACCAGGGAGAAAGACATTCTTATAGAAATTTTAATAAATTTTATTATGCCATCAATTAGCAAAAGATAAATAAGAAATTGAAAGAAATCCAAGAGAAAAATGGTGTAAGAATGGAAAGAGCAGGGAAAAAAGGAATGGAAAGAGCAAGAAGAAAGAAGTGAAGGAGGGAGAGGAAAAGGGAGAACAGAATGACGGAGGGAGGGAAGGGCAAGCAGGGAGGAAAGGAAAGGGAAAAGAGAAGGTGCAAGCCCCACCTTGCATTCAGCCCTGATATATCTGGGGACAAGACACCTGAATGGGACACAGGTATGCCCACAGTGTCTCAAGTACATTCACTAGTCACTGAGATGTCAGTGAATGTTTCAGTGAGTGAATACAAGTACCGCCCACATATAGGTGACCCAGTCATAACCTGGGAAGCATTTACTCACTCTCCCAATCCCATGTAGATCAGGCCCATCCACAGTCAAGGCTGAAACAGTTAAGTCCTTGTAGGAGGGTGAGTGCCAAGTTATGGGAAAAGGGCCTGGAGATCTGCTACTTTAGCCTCTGACCATGAAAGAATCAGAGGAGAGAGGCCCGAGGCAGAAAAGTCAGGAGGGGCCCTGGCCAAGCTTGAGAGGCTGATTCTAACAGTCCCCAGCATGCCCAACACCCTGTTCCTCCATGTCAGGGAGACTTGCCTCCACGGGCTGAGCTGTAGGCTGAAGCCGTGAGGCCAGGCCCCACCTCACTACTGACTTTCACCAAATACTCAGGACCACCATTTATCTAGTGCTATTTCACTCTGGTCATTATGTACTTTGTTTCAATAAATGACTTACTCTAATCCTCAGAGGAGAGTCTTTCCTCATGTTAAAGCTGAGAGACAGAAGCTGAAGAATACACGGGGACACAGGGACCTGCCCAGGGCCAAACCCTACTTGAGGCAGGTCCACCCCAAAACTCAGGGGAGCCCTAAACAGAGGGCACCAGATTGGAGGCCCTGGGCCCAGAAATCCTCTCTAAAGTAGCAGGTCTCAGAGACTGAAGCAGGAGGACTATGCTGCAGCAGCTGCCTGGGAGGCAACCAGACAGAGGGTGCTATGAGGGGAGAGCAACCCTGGAGACCCTACCAAGTCTCCTAGATTCCATCAGGCTCTGCTGCCCCCTTGTGGCCAGAACGCACAGCACCGAAGGAGCGCTTCCCTGCGGGAGGACAGAGGGACAGAATACAATCTCATAAACGTGGATGGGAGCACAGGAAACCAGGCACAAAAGACCGAGGGCTACAGGACTCCTGATAGATGAAATTAGAGAATAGGCAAAACGGAAGGCTAAACGGACCGCGGTGGCAGAAGGCCGATGTCCTCATCGGGGGTAGAGGGTTCCGGGGCACTGAGGGGTAGTTAGGACAGGAAAGGACACCACATAGTTATCCTGGGGTGGTAGGGCTTAACTGATACTTATCGACTTACTGAAGTTAGCTTATTCATTTTATTTATTATTTTTATTTTATGTATTTATTGTAATTAAATATTATTCATTTTTAAAGAACAAAACTGAGTTCCCACAGGAAAGTGCTGGGACAGATGTCAGCATCTCTGTCCAACCAAGTCTCCACACATTGGTTTGGCTCCTCATTCTCACTGTTCCTCTAAAGCCTGGTAGGGTGAGGATCCCCCTTCACAGACACCCCCATACATACACACACACACACACACACACACACACACATCACTGCATCCTGTCTTTGCAAAAGGTCCACACTGCCAGGCCTTGGCTCTGCCATTTCCCCCAAACCAAAAGCAGTCTTCTCCACCTGTCCCCTCCCCTTTCACCCCTCACTGTGCCCCTAGTGAAAGGTCATAGGACACAATCTCTACATTCGCTTGTTCAGTGGGCATCTATTGACAGCTGGCTTCAAGCATCTGGGGGAGACAAAGAAAGTCTCTTGCCCCAGACATTCTCACAACCTGGCCACTTAATATGACACATGGCAAAGCAGAGAAACCGCAAGGCAATGTGAGCAAGAAGCGTGGACCCTCAATACACTAAAGATACGATACACCTAAGGGAGGCCCTGGGCAGACTTGCTGGAGAAGTGCCCTAGGTTTGCATGTTGACTCCCCTTGAGAAACTCCAAATTCCCTGGAACAAAGCTGGAAGTGGCTAGTCCAAGTGTGACACCTCTGAGAAGACAGCTTCCTTGCTGAGGAGACACTGACTCAGAGTTGGAACCAGAGATTCAAGGTAGAGGGAGGGACTTAAAGACTGAATCCCAAGAGGGTGAGCGATGGAAAGGAAGCTGAAGATTCTGCCTTACAGTTTGTGGTGAGAAAAGCACAGCACTGAGTGAGGAGAGCGCGTCTCCCACCACATGGAAACTCAGTTCTTAGCCAGCCCACCTGAGGCCAGAGTGTGAGAGAAGAGAGGTGGAGGGCCCCAGAAGGAAGCAGAATTCCATTAAGATGGTTCAATTACAAAGTTGTAAAGAAGTAATTTATCTGGGGATGGGTGGGACAAGGGAACAGCAGGGGCTTCTGAGGCACCTGAGAGCCTTTCTTCCCCCTCCCAACCTTAAAGGGACAGGGAAGAGGAGCCCAGATACTGGCAGGGAGGGAGAATACCCCACCTACTCTCCCTCCACCAAAGCCTCCCTCTAGTGCCTCCCATTGGCTGTCCCCAGTGAAAAGCCACCGGCAAGTCCCTAAGCCCTCGCTCCCTGTGATCAGTCCAGGGAGTCAGTGTCCCCAGTTACAGAGTGAGGCAGGGAAAGGTGAGAAAAGACAAGGAAGAGGGGGCAGACAGGGAGTAACACCACAAAGGACAAAGGGACCCAGGGGAAGAGGTTAACATGAGAACCCCCACCTGATCCATCTCTGCCACAAGCACCTTCCCAAGTGATCTAACTACTGCTTCTGCCAGATGACAACCCTCCCCCCAACAAAGATAAGGACACCAGTGACAAGCCCAGTAAGTGGGGAATCTGGGTGCATATAGAGGTGGGAGAGGTAGGGAGGCCTGCCAGGCAGCTCTGGAGTGGACAAAACACAATTCTTGATGTCTCCAGGCCCAAAGTCAGCCCAGACTAGGAACGGTGGGGAGCCTCCCAGCAGGTGTTTACAAAGACCTGAGGACTAGGTTCTATGTAGGTTCACCCCCAGGAGCCTTCCCCAGGGACAGCCCCCATCCACTTCTGCCACCATCACCACCACAGAGGCCAGGAAGAATCACCCCCTCCATCCTTTTAGTTCACACTCAAAAGGTAGAGATTCATTTTTAGAGAACTTTGCATAGGAAATGCAAAAGGAAACATAAAGACACAGAAAAGAAGGATTGTCAACATACAAGGCTCTCACAGGCCTATACAATGACAGCTGGCCAGGGGGCCAAGCACAGTAGCTGAGTGGGACCAGCCTCAGGCTATTCCAGAACCACCTCCTCTCCCCAAATCTCTCACTCCATTGAGCTCTGAGGCTGTTCCCCATGCCCCAGATTTACTCTGCAGATGTCTCTCCATCCCCTCAGGACTCTCCTGTCACACCTGTCTGCTCTGGGAAGCCCAGTGCCTTAACCCCATGATCCCAGCTCCCCCTCTCCCGCCTTGCCTTCCTGCACTCGCCAGCCCTATTCTCGTGCACCACCCTCACCCACACAGACTAGCTTCTGTGGGCAACAACCATCCTCAATTTCCTTTGACCGGCCCCTCCAAGGCTTCCCTGCCACTCAGTTCTTCTCAGTCCCTCCGCAAATTACTCACTGCCATCAGGTGTCAGATAGGAGACCCAAAGGACCCCTGGAAACTTCTGGTTCAAACACTTGGGTTCAAGTTATCCACTGACCTTGCTCACCATGTCCCACTCTATCTTCTCTACCTCTAAAGTGATACCTTCTCCTTGGCTAAAAATACAGATGGGCAGAGGGAGTGGCTCCCAATGATTGTGGCTGGCTGCCTCTCCCTGAGGCAACCTGGCCTTCCCTGGCCCTGGGACTTCCCCCATTGCAGGGTAAGAGTCCTGTCATGTCCTTGACCTGCACCCAGCACATGTACACTGCCCCTCTTCCAGAGTGCCAAGCCTGGCCACTGGCTTCTGAAGAGGTCTGCAGGGCACAAGCCACATCAGCACCTGCTGGGAGACAGGGGTCAGCCTGCTCCGCCCCCTTTCCACAGCCAAGAGTTGGACACCCTCAGTGGGCAGAAGCCCAGCACCCACACTTCAAGGAGGCCTTCCCTCCAGGGAGCAGGTGACAGGTCACATTCACCAAAGGATATGCTTTGGGGGTATGGGGTGAAAAGTCTTCCAGAAGCTTCCTAAGGGCCTCCCCTTTTCCCAAGTCCCAGAGGTCACAGAAGGGGAGAGTCTTCAGGCCTCAACTGCACCCAAGGAGCTCCTGTGCCCAGAAGGGCAGAATCCACAGTGCCTCTGCCCACATCCAGCCCAGAGCTCTCCATTTCAGGGAAGGGAATCAAGAGTTTAGGGTTAGATGTGTTTCTGTTGACTTTTTTGTTAGACATCTTGGTGAGGAGTGGAAGACACAGTTGAACATGTAGGTCTTAAGCCCAAGAAAAGTTCTGGAGGGCCTGGGTGGCTCAGTCAGTTGAGCATCCGACTTTGACTAAGGTCATGATCTTGCAGTTTGTGAGTTCAAAGCCTGCATCGGGCTCTGTGCTGACAGCTCAGAGCCTGGAGCCTGCTTTGATTCTGTGTCTCCCTCTCTCTCTGCCCATCCCCTGCTCATTCACTCTCTCTCTCTCTCTCTCTCTCTCTCTCAAAATATAAATAAGCATTGTTAAAAAAAGAAAAGTTCTGGGCTGGAAACATCCTTTGTGTGGCTACAAGACCATTTGATGGTGATCAGAGCTGTGGGGCTGGAGAACAGCTGGCTTCTCTCTGAGCTTCCACAGGGGATGTTCATACCACCTCCCTTCACATCCACAGTTTTACTTATTATAACTGTCCGGGTCTCCCACACAGTTTGGAAACCTCTGGAGGGCAGTGGAAGGTCAAAGATCCTTTAGTGCAGACAGATCCTCCCAACACCTAAAGCTGGGTCAGGCCCAGAGAACCCATGAGAAAGGTACCATGCTGGGCAGCTCTCGCCCCGTGACTGTGCCAGCCTGGGGCCCAGGACCCAGGAGAGCCACTCCTAGCCTTTCCATCAACATGGGCCATGGACCAGAGACTTTACCTCTTGTCCCAAACACCCAGGGAGGGTGGGTTGCGAGTAGACCAGAGCAGCCCACGCAGGTAGCTAGCTGCCAATCTCAACACCTCTGGCTGTCTTCACTGCACGATGACCTCCCTGCCCACACATCATGCATCTTGGGACCCTCTGCATCCTCACTGAGTCTGCCCTCTAAACAGTTCCCCCCAGGACAAGTCCTAAAGCCCCAGCCTGCTGCCCCCACCCCAGTCACACTCCACCCCCATTACCTCCCCAACTCCACCTCTCCCCATCCTAACCTCAACTCTCCCAACCCCCCCCCACCCCAGCCACGTCCTCTGCCCACTCCAGACACTCCACCACCCCACTCCCAGTCACTGCCTAAGGGCTTCTTCCTCCTACCACTGAGAAAGTACTACCCTTCCACTGAAAACACATCCAACAGTCCTCTCTCTTCACCAAGAATTCAGTAAACTTTGGCAAAAGAGGTAGAAAAAAAAGGAGAAAACGCACAGATTCACAAACCCTTTGGGTCCCTGGGGCTTAGGACGTAGAGACATTTACTAGAGGTCAAGTAGTAGTTTTGCTTCTCTTACTTATCCTGCCAATTGTTTTCATACTTATCAACTTGTGGACTTAAATTTCCTTAATATTTAAATAAATTTGTTCCTCATACTAGGCCCCAGTACAAGACTGCTTCTCTTCAGGAAAAGAATAAATAAGTCGGTGTGCTGTCTTTAACTTTTGTCTGCTTATGCAATAGTTTGTAATTTTAAAATGGAGAATTTTCTGAATCAGTCTATGATCATGTGTGTCCAGTAAAAATGTTAGTCTGTTTTACGGGTTTAATTGCCAATCTTTCTGCCAAAGGGATAACCTGTAATGTTGCACCACCCAGCAGCTCTAGTTTAGGGTCTTCTAGGACAGTATCTGACTGGTCAAGTACCCATGTACCTGCCTGTACACCTCCCATGCTCCTAATCCAGCACCTACTGACTGACCCACACTAGCCCCAACCTCCCCGGCCAAGGTCTGAGTGCCCAGGGCCAGTAGTGTGCTGAGGAAAAGGGACAGGCACAGTTCACTGACTTAAGAAGAGCACACTTTGTGCTATGTCAGGAGCCTCTTTCAGCCCCTTCTGGATCCCAGACCTAGAGAGGCAACCATTTCCCCAGCCCACCCCTCCTCCCAGGTCAGACTTTCCAGAAGGTACTACTCGGGGCTCTCACATCATGAAAGGATGTCAGCATCTTCAGCGTCAGCTTCAGAGCCACTGTCCAGAAGCCCCAAGGGCCCTATCTATACCTTCCATGAGCACAGAGCAGTCACTCGATGTAATAAATTCTCCAGAATATCCAAGAACCAAGAACCACATACGGGTCATCCGTGGGGAGAGGGCCAGGGCAGCTGAGAGATGCATGTGGGGAGAGCAGTCCCTATAAGAAAGGCAATTAGCCTGATTCACAAGATCCCAGGATCCAGGAAATGGAAAAGCTTCTCTGAAGCTGGAAGGAGGTCATTTAGGAAATACTGAAAAATTTTAAGTATCCCACACTGTGCTCAACACCTCCTGTTTTTGCAAGTCACTCTTCTGCCCCACCCCCATAATTTGTCCTCTTCCCAGACTTCCAACCGCTTCTGCCCGATTTTAACAATATCCCACCTAGATTTCCAGACCCACTGTTATAACTACCTTGCACACTCAACTCCCATTTTCCTCATTCTCTCCATCATACCACCCTGGAAAAATCCAGCTTTGCGTAAATCCAACTTCCCACCTACTCCATGTCTAAATACAAGCAGCTAAGTGATTGGTTAAAAATACTCAAACATGCCTATGGAATATTTATAATCACAAACTTCAAGCTCGTCGATAAAAGGACACAGAATTTTCCCGTTTACTCACTCACAAACTTTCAAGGCAATTATTTCACATTTTCTTCTTAATTGCACACCCTCCCTCCCCTCCACTTTCAACTGATAACCAACTCCTCCACTTGGTCACTGAACCCCAGACCCTCCCACCTATTCAAGGACATTCCATTCCTCCTGCAACCCTCCCTCTTCTGCAATGCTGCCTTTCCCTCTGAAAATCACACCCATAAGAAAACAAACATGGTATACTTCCTATCCTAAAATGCAACTGGCAGGGAGCCAAGATGGCAGAACAGCATGAAAGGTTTTTTTGTGTCTTGCGTCCATGAAATACATCCAGATCAACACTAAACCATCCTGCATACCTAGAAAACTGATCTGAGGATTAACACAACAATCTGCATAACCTGAACCACAAAATTCAGCAGGTACATGTTACAGAGAGGTGAACTGGGGGAGACAGAAGCCACGGAGGGCAAGGAGCTGTTTTTGCGTGCAGAGAAAGGATGGAGACAGGGGGGCGTGGGAGAATATGGGAAAAGCACCCCCCCAAACCAGCTGGAGAGAAAGGGGAAAAGTGGATACAGTCACAGGGATTAAACTAAAAAGGGAGAAAGGAGAAAGGAGAGGGTTTAAATTCCATTAAAACTCTATAAACAGGGGGAGCACAGAGTGTGAAACTCCACAGCCCGTTACCTGGTGGTGCTCTGGTGGGAAGGGTGAATCCCCAGGAGCAGAGTGAAGTCCAGCGATCTTCAGGCCACATGGGGAGAGGAGGTTCCCCTGCTGGGAGGACATGTGGTAGAAGCTGTTGGCCCCCCCAAGGCAAAGGCTTCAGTGGATAAGGGAGAACAATCATATTTACTGCTGCTGGAACAGGGTTGTTGGGGGTGAAGCCTGGTGCCAGATGCATGTTTGAGTTGCCATAATCCCTGACACAGTGCTACTACACAATCCTGTGAACTCTTTCTGGAGCAGGCTGGCACCCAGCCATAGTCTCTGGACTTTATCAGCAGCACAGTCCCATGAACGTTTCTGGGTGTAGCCGGCACCTGTCCTTTGCTCTGTGAGACCCTTCCACAGAGGGACAGAATGGGTCAAAGAAACAGGCCCTCAGAATTAAGGGGTCAGGAAACACAGTTGCATCTGAGATGAAACTCAGGAGGGAGGTGCTGCCTGGGCCTTGGTCATGGACAGTGTAAAACTGGGGAGTGGACAGAAGCCAAAAACAAAGGATGGGTGAGTGATTGCTGATAGGGGAAAACAGGGTTCCGATACTAGAGACTGGGTAGCTGGGTGACACCACTTTCACCACTCTGGCGCATGCACATACACCCCTACAAGCGCCACAACAATCCACCACAGGAAGCGAAGCAGCGCCATCTAGTGGAGAACAAGGCCATTACATTAAGCCCCACCCAACTGGGCCAACTTCACTCTTCAGGAACACAAGTTTCTCTGCCTGCTTAGTTTACAGACTATAAAGCACTTCATAGTTTGACTTCGAGGGGAAAACGAACTAATTTCAATCATATTTCAGTCTGTTCGCTGGTCCATCTATTCAATTTTCTTTCTTTTTCCTTTATATTTTTACTCTTTTCGTTTCTTTTCTTTTTCTTGAATGCACAAAGAGAAAAAATTTATTTTTATTTTCAATTTTTATTAAAAATATTTTTAAATTTTTTCTACTGTATTTTTTACATTTGTGTAAATTTTTTCAAATTCTATTTTACTTCCATCATGTCATTTTATTCTCTTTCAGTGTATTCATGTTTTCAAATTTTCAAATGATTTTTTTTCTTTCCCTATTTTCTCTAATCTATCATGCCCCTTTCAACACCCTGACCAAAACACAGCTTAGATCTAGCATCATTTATTTGACTTTTTGTGTGTGTGTGTGCTGTTTTTAGTTCCTTAATTGTGAGTTTTTTTAATTTTAATTAAAAAAAATTTTTTTCCCTCATTAATTCATTTTCTCCCTTCAAGATGATGAAATGAAGGAATTCACACAAAAAGAAAGAACAGGAAGTAACAACAGCCAGGGACTTAACTAACACAGATACAAACAAGATGTCGGAACCAGAATTTAGAATCATGATAATAAGAATACTAGCTAGGGTCAAAAATAGATTAGAATCCTTTTCTGCAGAGATAAAAGAAGTAAAAGCTAGTCAGAATGAAATAAAAGATGCTATCACTGAACTGCAATCTCAAATGGATGTTCAGCGGCAAGGATGGATGAGGCACAGCAGAGAATCAGTGATACAGACGACAAACTTATAGAGAATAATGAAGCAGAAAAAAAGAGGGAGACTGAGGCAAAAGAGCACAATTTAAGAATTAGAGAAATTAGTGACTCATTAAAAAGGAACAACATCAGAATCATAGGGGTCCCAGAATATGAAAAGAGAGAAATAGGGGTAGAAGGGTTATGTCAGCAAATCATAGCGGAAAAATTTCCTAACCTGGGGGGAGACCAGACATCAAAATCCAGGAAGCACAGAGGACTCCCATTAGATTCACCAGAAACCAACCATCAACAAGGGATATCATAGTCAAACTCACAAAATACTCAGACAAGGAGAGAATCATGAAAGCAGCAAGGGAAAAAACAGTCTTCAACCTACAAGGGAAGACAGATCAGGTGTAGAGCAGACATATCCACAGAAACTTGGTGGGCCAGAAAGGAGTGGCAGGATATATTCAGTGTGCTGAATCAGAAAAATATGCAGCCAAGAATTCTTTATCCAGCAAGGCTGTCATTCAAAATACAAGGAGAGATAAAAAGTTTCTCAGACAAACAAAAATTAAGGGAGTTCATGCCATTAAACCCATCCTGCAAGAAATTATAAGGGGGAATCTGTAAGGGAGAAAAGCCAAAAAAAAAAAAAAAGACAAAAAGCAACAAAGACTAGAAAAGACCAGAGAACACCACCAGAAACTCCAACTTCACAAGAAACATAATGGCAATAAATTCATATCTTTCAGTACTCACTCTAAACGTCAATGGACTCAAAGCTCCAATCAAAAGACATTGGGTAACAGAATGGATAAGAAAACAACATCCATCTATATGCTGCTTACAAGAGACCCACTTTAGACCAAAAGACACCTTCAGATTGAAAGTGAGGGGACGGAGAACCATCTATCATGCTAATGGTCAACAAAAGAAAGCCAGAGTAACCATACTTATCTCAGACAATCTAGACTTCAAAGTAAAGACTGTAACAAGAGATGAAGAAGGGCATTATATCATAATTAAGGGGTCTATCCACCACGAAGACCTAACAATGGTAAACATTTATGCTCCGTTATGCTCCAAATGTGGCGGCACCCAAATATATAAATCAATCAATCACAAACATAAAGAAACTCATTAATAACAATACCATAATAGTAGGGGACTTCAACACCCTACTTACAGCAATGGGCAGATCATCTAATCAGAAAATCAACAAGGAAACAATGGCTTTGAAGGACACACTGGACCAGATGGACTTAACAGATAACTTCAGAACATTTCATCCTAAAGCAGCAGAATATACATTCTCCTCCAGTGCACATTGAACGTTCTCCACAATAGACCATATACTGGAACACAAATCAGCCCTAAGTAAGTACAAAAAGATCGAGATCATACCGTGCATATTTTCAGACCAATCGTCCCAGTACTATTTGCTGTTTCTTTCTTTGTTTGTTTGTTTTTAAATTTTTTAAATGTTTATTTATTTTTTGAGAGAGAGAGAGAAAGACAGAGCATGAGTGGGGGAGGGGCAGAGAGAGAAGGGACACAGAATCTGAAGCAGGCCCCAGGTCTGAGCTGTAAGCACAGAGCCTGATATGGGGCTTGAATTCATGAAGTGCAAGATTATGACCTGAGCCGAAGTCGGACGCTTAATTGACTGAGCCACCCAGGCACCCCTATTTGGTTGTGGGTTTTTGTAATGTTAATATATTTATTTTAAGACAGAGAGTGAGTAGGACAGAGGGGCAGAGAGAGACAGAGACAGAGAGAATTCCAAGCAGGCTCCACGTTCAGCGCTCGATGCAGGACTTGATCTCATAACCATGAGATCATGACCTGAGCCAAAATCAAGAGTCCGGTGCTTAACTAACCAAGCCACCCAGGTGCCCCCCACTACCATTTGTTGAAAACACTTTTCTTTCTCCCTCTGAATTGTCTCGGCACCTTTGTTGAAAATCAATTGACCATACATCAATTCTATTGCACTGAGCTTAATGTCTAAACTTATGTCCATACCACACTGCCTTGATTACCATAGCTTTGTCGTAACTTTTGAAATTGGGAAATATAAATCTATTGTTTTGGCTATTCTGAGTCCTTCATATTTCCTATGAATTTTATGAAAGTTTTTTGAGTTGAGGGAGCAAGCCATACGGGTAGCTGGGGGAAAAAGCAGTCCAGGGAGTGGGAAGAACAAGTACAAAGGTCCTCAGGTGTGAATGTGCCTGTTTACAGAACAGTTAGGAGGCCAGTGTGGCACAGTGGAGGGGAGGAGTAATAGATGAGGTCAGAGAGGTAAACAAGGCAGGAGAGGAAAGGAGCCAATATGTAGGGCCGTGCCCACCCTTTAAGAAATTTGGCTTTACTATGAGTGAATGCAGAAGTGATTGGAGAGTTTGGGGCATAGGAGCGACATGGTCTGACTCATATTTTAGCAGATTCACTGTGACTACTGTATAGACAAATAGCCAAGGGAGCAATGACAACAGCAAGGAGGCAAGTTAGGAGATACAAGAGATGATGGTGGTTTGGACTAGGGTGCTACCAGTGGGGAAGAGAAGAGATGAGAAGTGGTCAGATTCTGGAAAGATTGTGAATGTCGGCCAGTAGGATTTAAGACAGATTGGATATGCAGTATGAGAGAGAGGAGTCAGCACTGTCTCCAAGGATCTGGGCCTGAACAGACTAAAAGAAAGGCAAAGGCCAAGTCCATTGAGAGGAAGGAGAAGGTTTGGAGAGGAAGATCGCATCAGTCCTGGACATGACCAGTCTGAAGTACTCATGAGACCCTGGAAGTGTACATTAAGAGTTTAAGAGAGTAGTCTGATCTAGAAACACTAACTTGGGAGTCAGCAACACAAAGGTAGTCTTCCTAGGTGATATTTAAGTCTGGCAAAGACATGAGACTGGATGGGATCACTCAGGGACAGATGAAAAATAGAAGAGGCCCAGAGATTGCACCATGGACACCACTGTGGTACAAAGTTGAGGAGACGAGAAGTCACCAGCAGGGAAGGGAGGTCTGAGGGAACAAGAGAGGCTCCAAGTCTCCTGAACTATATAATCACAAGTAATCTCTCAGGGTGGGCCAACTGTTGTGCATTTCTACATCTACCGTGAGCATCTTCTCTGTGTTTGGTCACATTATCAAGGCCCAGCTCAGAGATGGATCCTATCTTAAAGTCAAAAGTCCCCAGGACTAAAGTGTGAATGATTGACAAGTTTATTCTCCTCAGGGGATATACAATATGAGAAGAGTCAGTTGAGTAAAACAAACCTCTATTTGATGGGATGTTGTAAGGAATGAGGTCACTTTACACCAGAAAGAACTCTCTGTGTCTCCTGGGACAGAGAAACAAGCTCTTAGGAAAGCATCAACACTCTTTTGGACGGTAAGATCCTAAAGGCCAGGGAGAGTGTCTGTGACCCAAGCACAGCTCATAACACCTGAACAGGTGCATGCTGTCTTCCTTAGGCAGGGATAAGGCAAGAAGTGGGCTGTGCACTTTCTTGACAATGTCTTCTTTTTTAATGTTTATCTATTTTTGAGAGAGAATGACAGAGTGCAAGTGGGGGAGAGGCAGAGAGAGCCGGAGACACAGAACCCAAAGAAGGCTCCAGGCTCCGAGCTGTAAGCACAGAGCCCGACTCAGGGCTCAAACTCACAAACCACAAGATCATGACCTGAGCCAAAGTCGGGTGCTCAACTGACTGAGCCACCCAGGTGTCCCATCTTTTTTTTATGTTTATTTATTTGTGTGTGTGTATGTGTGTGTGTGTGTGAGAGAGAGAGAGAGAGAGAGAGAGCAGGGGAGGGGCAGAGAGAGAAGGAGACAGAGAATCCCAAGCAGGCTTCAAGCCACCAGTGCAGAGCCCAACACAGTACTTGGGCTCATGAACCACGAGATCATGACCTGAGCTGAAATCAAGATTTGGACACTCAACTAACTGAGCCACCCATACACCCCACTGACACTGTCTTTAAACTCAGCTTCTGCCCTATCACACCCCAGGTCCCCCTTCTACCCAACCACTCCCTTTCTGTCTCTGTTATCCTTTCATTCTCTCAAGCTGTGGCCTAGTGCACTAGCCTCCTTTTCCACACACACACACACACAAAATGTGGGGTCAAGAATATGGAAGAAATTGAGAGTTTCAATTTTTCCACTCAGGTCTTCATAGTTCCGCGAGAAGCGTAGTGTCCCTTCTTATTTTCCTTTCCCTTCTCACAAACATCAAATCTCACCCCGTCCACCAGTCAACAAACCAGAAGGTAGCAAAAGGAGAGACTTTTCACACTAGGTTTCTTCTGCCCAAGACTCCATCCTCAGAGCTGCCACCAACTAACAAAGATGATGGGAAAGTGGCAATGACATAAACAGGACAACGGGACAGAAACACACACAGGAAACTCACGAAGAAGAAACAAGAATAGCCGCTAAATAGATGAAAATAATGTCAGCTCTCCAACAAGCACAACTGAAAACAATGAGACACCATTTCACCTGTCAAAGTGGTAGGTATTCCGATTCTGATCAGCAGGGTCTGCGAGAATAAGGGCATGCACAGACACTACGGCCCAGGTGCGGTCCTGTGCTGTTTTCTGGAGAATGACTCGGCAACACTTAGATACCAAAAGCTTTCAAAATAAGCCTATCCTTTGACGCTTTGACTCAGTGGTTTCACTTCTAGGAATTCAGCCTATGGAATCACTTAGGCAACCATGCAAATATGTATGTTCGAGAATATATACTGCAGCATGCCTTACCGTAATTTTAAGGATTGAGATCCAACTAAATGCTCCCACAATGGGAAACTGGATTCAATGAACGAGGGTTCATCAAGCAGTGGGATACTTGCCAACCATTAAGAATGATGTTAGCCCGTGTGTCTTCTGGTGTGCTGCGTTGAGAAGGCTATAGCCTCACGTTGGTGGTATTCCTGGCCAAAATGAGTAAACTGAAGAAACATCAGACATACCTAAATTTAGAAACAACCTACAAAATAGCTGACCTGTATTCTTCAAACCTGTTAATATAATAAAAGGCAAAGTTCGTCTAAGGAATTGTATCCATATTAAAGGATACTGAAAAGACATGATGATTAAGTGCAAGGCATGATCCTGGACCAAGAAAAAAAAATTCAGTATGAAGGACATTATGGGGCAATTGGCAGATTTGGAACATGGACAGTAGATTAGATAATACTATTGTATCAACTTAAGTTTCCCAATTTTGATAGTTGTACTGTAGTTATATAAAACATGTTCTTGTTCTTAAAACATTCATACCCGTGTTTTTATAAGTAAAGGGATATCTTGTGTACAACTTACTCTCAAGTGGTTCAGAAAAAAATACTGTGTATTTAGATAAATAATGATAAAGCAGATGTGGTCATGATGCCAGTTGGTGAATCTCAGTGAAGAGTATCCTAGAATTATATCCGTGCCCTTTTGCTGTGAGCTTTAAATTATTTCCAAATAAAAAAGAGTTTTATTTTTTTTAATATGTGAAATTATTTGTCAAATTGGTTTCCATACAACACCCAGTGCTCATCCCAAAAGATGCCCTCTTCAATGCCCATCACCTACCCTTCCCTCCCTCCCACCCCCCGCCCATCAACCCTCAGTTTGTTCGCAGTTTTTAAGAGTCACTTATGCTAATAAAAAAGAGTTTTAAAAAGGGAAGGTACTCCGGGCACACCAGGCTGCAGCTTTGAGCACCACAGTGCTGGGGCTATGCATGGCTATTGATAACACCTCCAGCCACCCCAGACTCTCAGCTCTCTGTGCTACTAAGGAAACTCAGTGTGTGACTGACCCTGGAGCTGTCCTGGGTTGACTCAAAAAAGGTAGGATGAGTCAGGGAAATGAATTTTCTTTTGTCATTTTATTTACTCCAGTTCTGAACTCAGAAACTGACATTCCGTACATCTCAGAGATCTCTGTGGTAGAGAAAGGGAAGGGAACTTACCTAAATATACAGTTCGCGCTGGATAATCCAGACTGCACATTTCAGTACTGACAACGTTCATTTATCATTGATATTGGTTTTATACGTTTCCCAACAAAGGAAGGCCAAGATTTCCCCCAGAACCAGCCCAGTAACTTGCCCATTCCCCCAAAGGAGAAAACTAAGTCCCCAGCAAGGGCCAAGGTAATGGCTAGGAGTGCCCTGCATTCCCACTGCCAAGGTTAGTGGTTTCAACTTATAGAAAGTTGCAGAGTGTCCAAGAAGCACGGATACTAACCTGGAATAGAAGATGCCTCAGCACCCCACACCTCTGTTCCAGGCCCTGACCCTCCCAGGGCAAGGGTAAGCCACCTTGTCATTCTCATCTCTAGAAAGGGGAGACCACACAACAACAGAAGGGCTGGGACTGAACCCAGAACCCCCCCCCCCCAGCCCGGTGCTCCCGTCCTGTTCACCTGCCACACCATCCCACTCCCCCTCTCCCCAGGGGTTGTCAGGGACAGAAGGCCCCTCCCTCATCCCCCTCAATGTTGTTCCACTCCTCCCCCTCCCATCACTAGGGTGTCCAGGACATTGTGTGACTCAGGAAACAGCTCAGACGTGAGGCTTGCAGTGGGCAGAGGAGGAGGAAGGGGCCATGGGAGCAGAGGAGGTGGCTCCTGCCTTGGTGAGGGCTCTGAGGGTCCTTGCCTGAGGAGGCAGAGGATCTGGGTGTGGGGCGGTGCTCTGGAATGCAGCCCCCTTCACTGCTGCTGCTGCTGCTGTGTCACTCAGTCGTCAAGACCAGAGGTGAGGCATGGGGTAGGAGAGGTGACGGGACCCATCTTCCTTAAGAGGGTGTTGATGGGTTGGGGGCGGAGGGCCAAGCCCCATGCTTTGAGAGGACACTGGGTGGAAGAGAATCTCACCACCATCACCCCCCAAACGCAGGGAGAGAAGACTCTGCTGCTGCAGCTGCACAAACCAAGGCTTTGGGGCCTGTGCCAAGGGCGGTGACTGTCTGGAGAATGGGTGGGAGGGTGCCCGCCTCAGGGAGAACCCAGTTGGTCTTAGTGCTGGCGGACAGCAGGCTCTTGCAATCACATTTAGGAGGTAAAGAGGGAAAAAGACTGGCCACCTGCTAGGGAAGGCGATGAGAAAAAAGCAGGAGATGAAGACATGGGAAGGTCAAGGGCTGACCAAGTCCCTTTCCCGGCCCAGCTGTCCCCACCCCCCAGATGGCTCAATGCTGGGCCCTTCAGGGAGGAAATGCCTTCAATGTCTCAGCCATTCACCTTCCAGGAATCCCCTGGGCCCCCCTCCTGAGCCCTGTTGTCTCCATTCCAAAGGATGGAGCCTGAGGCTGGACTTGGAAGGCTGGATAATAAACAGGAAAGGGGGTGGGGATTAGGAGCTGAGAGGATCCCCAGGCCTGGGATGGGGGCGGGGCGATGCGAGGGCAAGAGCACCACTCTGGTAGGGATCAGGCAAGTGCAGAAGTGGTGGTGGCTGAGAGCACGTGTGGGGCTGCTGCAGGCAGCAAAGCACCCAGAGAAATCTGGGAGCACAGCGCTCCCCACTCCCATGCCTTCCTCATCTCCATCCCTAGTGCTTCGGTGTGGGGACTTCCCAGAACCCTGTGCCAACGGAGGCACCTGCCTGAGCCTATCTCGGGGACAAGGGAGCTGCCAGTGAGTTCTCCTGGGAGTGGGAGACCGGAAATGGGGAGGGAGAGCTGGGGAGGAGGAGGGACTGGGAAGGAAGGAGAAAGGGAGGAGGTAAAGGCACTAAAGGGAAACCAATGAAGGCAAAGGAAGGGAGGTGGCAGAGAAGGCAAAGAGGACCCAGTGACTTAAGTTTTCCACTCTCCTCCCCTGCTCAGGTGTGCCCCTGGCTTCCTGGGTGAGACATGCCAGTTTCCTGACCCCTGCCAGGATGGCCAGCTCTGCCAGAATGGGGGCAGCTGCCAAGCTCTGCTTCTCACCCTCCCAGGCTCCCCCAGCCTTCCCTCTCCCTTGGCCCCCAGCTTCTCCTGCACCTGCCCCTCTGGCTTCACTGGCCAGAGGTGCCAGGCCCCTGGAGAGGAAGGCTCCTCTGATCTACCAGGAGGGAGGGGACTGGACAGGGCAGTGAAGACCACACGGGGAGGAAAGTGATCTGTGAGGGGTGGACTAGAAGAGCAAGGCTTCTCAAACGTGGCAAGGCACAGCAATCACCTGGAAAGCCTGCAACATACTGGTGCCCACGTCCCAGAAAGGCTGCTTTAGTGGGTCTGGGGTGGGCCCAGGCATGGAGATAGTTTGAGTGCCTGGGTAATTCTGAGGATTTGGGGGTGGGAGACCAGCCTCTCGTGGTGTGACAACAAGGAGGACTGTCAATGACAACTTGCCAGGCCTTGTGCTTCAAGCAGCGGCCCACGTGTCCAGTGCCAGCTCTGCCACCGATGAGACGCGCGCCCTTGCATCAGGTAGTTAAGCTCTCTGCATCCTCAGTTGCCAGCTGATGTCCACACTTCATAACACTGTCGAGAGGAGGAAAGGGAGTGATGTTCAGGAGGTGGTCACTTAGCCCAGTGCCAGCCACCACCACCGCCGTTGCCACTGGGGGGAACAGACGAGACGTCTGTCTCCTTATCATTATCTGCAACACTGTACCCACCTAAAGATTAGGAAATCCGGACAAGGGAGGCCAGACACACCTGAGGGCACACAGCGGTGGTGGCACAGCAAGCTGCCGAGTCTGGAGGCCAGCTGCTTTTCTCCTCCCCACCAAGGAAAGGCCACCAAATTTGGAAGGACACTGTGTCTCAGGTCTGCTCAGCAGGGCCAGCCTGCAATACTCCCACCAACAACGACAGCTCCCATTTTCCAGAATGCCAAAACTGAGGCAAGGGGTGGTGGAGCAGGGCAAAAAGCCTATGGGAACAAAGAGAAGGCAACATGAAAATCAGACACAGATAATCCAGAGTGAGAGCTGGATTCTCCCAGCGGAGCGGGGGGCTGGGATTGAACAACGCCCTCTGTCCTCTGCCTCAGGTGAGCAGTGCCAGCTTCGGGACTTCTGCTCAGCCAATCCCTGCGTCATTGGAGGGGTGTGTCTGGCCACATACCCCCAGATCCAGTGCCGCTGCCCACCTGGCTTCGAGGGTCATGCCTGCGAACATGATATCAATGAGTGTTTCCTGGACCCAGGGCCCTGCCCCAAAGGCACTTCCTGCCATAACACCTTGGGATCTTTCTGGTGTCACTGCCCCACTGGGCAGGAGGGTCCACGCTGTGAGCTCCAGCCAGGACCCTGCCCCCCTACGGGCTGTCCCAATGGGGGCACCTGTCACCTGGTTCCAGGGAGAGACTCCACCCTCCACCTCTGCCTCTGCCCCCAAGGTGCGTCCTCACGTCTGCCACCCCTCTCTCGGGGCAGGGAGGTCCCCTTCCCTTCGCTAATCCCATGACCCTGTCAGGTTTCAGAGGCCCGAGCTGTGAGGTGAATCCAGATGACTGTGCTGGGCACCAGTGTCAGAACGGGGGCACTTGCCTGGATGGGCTGAGCACCTACACGTGCCTCTGCCCAGAAGCCTGGACAGGTGAGTCGTTTAAGCCAAGTCCATGGCACCTGTGGCCCATATGATCAGCCCCTAGCCTCCCCTCCTCACAGGGCTCCCAACTCCAGCCTTTGTCCCCTTCCCATCCCATCCCCCACAGGCTGGGATTGCTCCGAAGATGTGGATGAATGTGAGGCTCAGGGTCCCCCTCGCTGCCTAAATGGGGGTACCTGCCAGAACTCAGCTGGCAGCTTCCATTGTGTGTGTGTGAGCGGCTGGGGAGGCACAGGCTGTGAAGAGAACCTAGACGACTGTGTTGCTGCCACCTGTGCCCCGGGATCCACCTGCATCGATCGTGTGGGCTCCTTCTCCTGCCTTTGCCCACCTGGCCGCACAGGTGTGACAGAGGGCTCGGGGAGGTGGCCGTGAGGATGGCAAGTGACAGAAGCATAAGGGGGGCAGCTGGGATCCTCAAGCGGCCCAAGAGCCTCATGCCCATCCTGCCCTCCAGGACTCCTGTGCCACATGGAGGACATGTGCCTGAGCCAGCCATGCCACGGGGAAGCCCAGTGCAGCACCAGTCCCCTGACAGGCTCTCCACTCTGCCTGTGTCAGCCTGGCTACTCGGGGCCCACCTGCCACCAGGACCTGGACGAGTGTCAGATGGGTAAGGCACCCCCACATCAGATCCTCTCTGAGTCCCAAACAGCCTCTGCAAATTGTTTTTCAAATTAAAAATACAATCATCTCTTTTTTCCCAATTTTGTCCAGATTTGGCAATTCTTCCCTACACGGTCTTCTCACCAGTGCTTAGCCCTCCGGGCCCCACTTAGTCCTCGTCTGTGTTAAAGACACCAGCCCTTTCTCCGATGTGTTCATTCTGCCACAAGCAGGCCCTCATGCCTTCCCTGGCGGTCTGGCCCCCTTCCCTTCTGCCCTGGGCCCCTGTGAACTTCTGACTCCTCTCCTCCTAGCCCAGCAAGGCCCCAGTCCCTGTGAACACGGCGGCTCTTGCCTCAACACCCCTGGCTCCTTTGACTGCCTCTGTCCCCCTGGCTACACGGGCTCCCGCTGCGAGGCTGATCACAATGAGTGCCTGTCCCAGCCCTGCCATCTAGGCAGCACCTGCCTGGACCTGCTTGCCACCTTCCACTGCCTCTGCCCACCAGGTACTAGATGGATGGGGCCCTGAGTAGAGGACACAGGGGACTAATCCTGAACCCACTAGGCATGACCCCTCCAGAACATAGATAGCCCCAGGCCAGTTGGGATCAGCTATCAAAGAATACCTCTTTCTCATCTCCCCACCCATGATGAACACTCTGGGAAACCCATGGCCTCTAAGAGAAGGGCAGCCACAGATGGTACTGAGGTTGTACACTGCTCAACTCTGGGGGTGAGAGGAGAGCATTCACTTCATAGTCATTGTAAAGTGTGCAGCCTGGTCCACTGTACACAGAGGCCCATCAAGGAAGAGCAGAACAGCAGCAGCCTCGGCTCATGCCAACTCAGAATGTTCCTCCTAATCACAGAAACTCTCCCCTGTAGAGATTGAGTAAATCCTTAAAACCCCAAAGGGCCTGTATGCTTGAATTTGGTACAATAGGAAAAAAAAAAAAGTGCCACAAGGCTGCACCTACCTCCAAGTTACTTTTAAGGGAGACAGGTCTCCCCAGGGGTATAGTGACCAACCCGATATCAGGAAGCTGAATGAAACCAAAAAAATAATAGCTTACTTTCTGCCAAGTACCACCTGAACATCTTACATGCATTTTGTCATCTTGGCAAGAACCCTCTAAGGTCAGTATTGTTACTGTGCCCATTTTACAAGAAACAGACACAGAGAGATTAAGTGAGTTGTCCAGCCAGTAAGTGGCATGGCCGGGATTCAAACCCAGGGCTTCAGTAGATTTCACCACTACACCAAACAGCCTTCCTAAACTGAGCAGCATCCAAGGAAAGAAGCTGAGAAAACCATGCAGCCATACCAGGGACAAGGTCGTAGATACCAAGGACCTTCAGAAGCAGAATCCCCAGGCAAGAAGTGGGAGGCAGCCGAGGTCTAGAGGCTGATCCAGCTTCAGTTCAGGGTGAGACTGCGGATACCAGGACAAGCCCAAAGATACAGGACAAATATGTGACCAACAAGCTACCCAAATGCCCTTCAAATACCCCCCCTTGGGGACTCCTGGTCTCCCTGGCACAGAGCCTGCTGGGGTAGAACAAGAGGCATGACTCACCTCCAAGCAGATGCCCATTTGTTTCGTTTGACCTTGAGGACCTCCAGGCTCATTAGCCCAGCCCAGTGAGCCTGCCCTCTGGGCACAGAGAATGGCCCCCAAAGGTACTTCCTTGCTGCCCCCTCGGGTCCCAGCAGGTGCCCTGCTCCCTGAGCTTTCACATTTAAAGGGGGCAGAGCCACACACAGCAGAGCAGCAGGACCGCAGGCTCGTCGCCCCAACCTTCAGGCAGACAGCACCCTGGGAGGGTTCTAGAACCCTGGTCCTCCTGGGCAGAAGGGGTGAGCAGCCCGGGCAGGGCTCAGCCTGCACCACATCTCCATGTCCCAGGCTTAGAAGGGCAGCTCTGTGAGGTGGAGACAGACGAGTGTGCCTCTGCTCCTTGCCTGAACCAGGCTGACTGCCAGGACCTCCTCAACGGCTTCCTGTGTGTCTGCCTGCCTGGTGAGTACAGATTCCACTCCAGCCCTTCAGCCCAGCCCCCTGAACCACAGTGCAGGCCCGGCAATCCCAACCCTTTGGAAGTTCACCCTGGCTTGGCCAAAGAGCTCCCATTTCTCCCAACTCCTCTGCTCCCCCAACTCTCTTCTGTTACATCCCAAACCTTCCTCGCATACTCATCCACCTTTATCTCTGTCCTGCCAAATTACCCAAATCGTCCTTTCTGGCCCTCCTCCAGAGTCCGCTCGTGGGGATCCCAGGCTGGTCTTGGCACTGCTCACCCTGGATGCAGGGAAAACTGCCCCCGGCCTTCCTTCTCCACCATTATCGATCCCTCTGTTCCCTGATGTGACGATAACAGATGTTTCTTGAATATTTGCTCCAGGCCAGGCACTTGGCTGTGTACTTTTCAGGCATTACCTCATTTAATCCTTTCAATGACACCATAAGGTAGGTTCTATTATGCCCCTTTTACAGAAGAGGACACTGCAGCCTAGAGAGCCTGAGTAACTTGCCCAAAGTCACACAACTGGCAGGTGCTGAACATCATCCTCCTGTCACCTCCACCTGCCCCAGGTGTCTTCTCTGGGAAGCCCCCCAGGTTCACTTTTCCTGCTGAGGGGAGGGGGCACGACTTGCATTTATGCTTTATTTTCACCATTCACACACACAGCCAGTTATACCTTCTTTATATAAAGAATGAAGTTACTAAGATATGCTGTTATGTTCTGAAATTCAAATCACTCTTTGAGCAGCCCCCAGATTGGTACCTTCATTATATAATGATACATGCAGATGAACCTCCAAACCAAGCAATTTGAAACAAGATTCTCTTCACTGCAATTCATAGGAATGTTATTTCTGTCTGTGTAAATAGAAGGTTAAATAGCGGCATTAGCTCTAAATTTCTTGTTTGAATCCATGAAATCATACCTGTACATCTCAGTCACAAATATTTGTAACAAACTCCCTGATGAATCCAAAGTCACAAAAGAAAGAAAAAGAAGGAGAGGAGAGGAGAGGAGAGAAGAGGAGAGGAGAGGAGAGGAGAGGAGAGGAGAGGAGAGGAGAGGAGAAATAACCTTTACCATCTCTCCCCACTTACTCCCTGCCCCCCAGGATTCACTGGCTCCCGGTGTCAGGAGGACATCGATGAGTGTGGAAGCTCTCCCTGTGCCAATGGTGGGCAGTGCCAGGACCAGCCTGGATCATTCCACTGCGAGTGCCTTCCAGGTAGACCAGTGTTCAAACACTGCAGGGTAGAGTGGGGGCCAAGTGCAGACTCCCCTGCATGTCCCTGACCCTCCTGCTGTGCCATAGGCTTTGAAGGCCCTCGCTGTCAGGCCGAGGTGGATGAGTGTCTGAGTGGCCCATGCCCCACTGGAGCAAGCTGCCTGGATCTCCCAGGAGCCTTCTTTTGCCTCTGCCCCTCTGGCTTCACAGGTAAGCAGGGGAGGTGTTAGAAAGGACTGGCAGGATAGTTGAGTCCATTAGGGGTGGAGCAGAGGTCACTGCTGGATATTCAAGGGTTGGACTGTAAAAAGAGAATGAGAATGGAACCCCTTCAAATTATTCAATGCAAGGTTTGCACAACCTGAGGCTGACAGCAGGTGTTATTTACAGGGCCCACACTGGGCCCAACATGAATGGTGTGATTAGGGCTCAGAAACAGGATGGGGTTCAAGAGGAAGCCATTCATTTCCTTATTTAGAACGTATTAAGTGCCCACTATGCACAGCCAGACACAGACACAAGTTGGTAAGAGACCTGCTCTCCTCAAGTGGCTTTAAATCTAGTGCAGAGAGACCAAGAAGTCTCCTGTTGGTTATAGCCACAGGTGCTCTGAGAGAGACTGCACAGGATTCTGTAAGAGCACAAAGGACCAGCCAACCAGACTAGAGATGAGAAGGCTTCATGAGGAGGTAATGGCTGAGCTGAGTCTGGAAGAATGAGTAGGAGTTTGTCAAGACAGAATGATTACATGTTTTAGCTGCAGGTAACTGCATTGTGAAATGATGCCATGCAGGACCCTGTGTGCCATTCTGAGGAAGTTAGACAGTATCCTGAGGCAACAGGGAGCCACTGAAGGACAGGTTCGTGGGGAGTGAGCAAGTCATATGTAAAAAGTGGCTTTGGCCCCATCAAGGACATAGAGGGACTCTGTTTTCCCTGTGACTCATCTCCCCACCCCAGGTCATCTCTGTGAGGTTCCCCTGTGTGCCCCCAACCTGTGCCAGCCCAAGCCAAAGTGCCAAGATCAAGAAGACAAGGCCCACTGCCTCTGCCCTGATGGAAGCCCTGGCTGTGCCCCCATTGAGGACAACTGCACCTGCCACCACGGACACTGCCAGAGGTAACCTTCCACTGTCCTCTGGGTCCTCCTCAGCTAGGCCAGGGGGAGACAACCAGGGAGGGGTGAGTCTGCAAGAAATGACCAATAGGGAAGAAGAAGGAAATGGCCAAGTTCTGAGGTCAAAGCCAAGGTGAGGGATCCACTAGTGAGTGCTATCCCGTGAGGGGAGAGTTCATAAATAACAGGAGAAACAGAGGGCTAGAGGGTCAGAACAGGAAGAAAAACATGAAATCCCAGGGCCAATTAATCATACATTAGAGGGGTACCTGGTTGGTTAAGTCGGTGGAGCGTCCGACTTTGGCTCAGGTCATGATCTCACAGTTCATGAGTTCAGGCCCCGCGTCCAAGCTGTGCTGACAGCTCGGAGCCTGGAGCCTGCTTCAGATTCTGTGTCTCCCTCTCTCTCTCTGCCCTTCTCCCACTCTCACTCTGTCTCTCTCTCTCTCTCTCTCTCTCTCTCTCTCAAAAATAAAAAATTGAAAAATTTGAAAAAAAATCATACATTAGACAAATATTGAACATCTACTATGTGTGGATCTTTTCCAGGCACTGGAGGAATAGCACAGAACAAAAGAGACAAAGTGTCTGTTCTCATGGAGCTCTCATTCTAATGAGGAAAGACAGATAACAAACAAATTATAGAAGAAATGTATATACATATTCATACATGTAGTGGGAGAAAACAAGCAGGAGGCAGGTATGGAAGGGGGACAATGCTGAGAACAGAGCCACTGAAGAAGGGGACCAGAGTCTCAGGGCCAAAAAAAAGAAGAGATCAGGGGACTGGGTGGCTCAGTTGGTTCAATGTCCAACTCTTGACCTCAGCTCAGGATGTGATCTCAGGGTGGTGAGTTCAGGTCCCACGTTGGGCTCCAGGCTGGATTGGACTCCGGAATGGGCGTGAAGCCTACTTAAAAACAGAAGAGGTGCCTGGATGGCTCAGACAGTTAAGCATCTGACTTCGGCTCAAGTTGTGATCTCGCGGCTGACAGCTCAGAGCCTGGAGCCTGCCTCAAATTCTGTGTCTTCCTCTCTCTCTGCCCCTCCCCAATCACACCCTGTCTGTCTGTCTGTCTCTCTCTCTCTCTCTCAAAAATGAACATGAAAAAGAAAAAAAAAAGAAAGTCATAGGGTTCTAACCAATGATGAGGAGTGGGGAGGGGAGAAGAAAAAATCACCAGAAGAAGAAAAACACTCTTCTTTTTTCTCGTTATGACCAGATCCTCATGTGTGTGTGATGTGGGATGGACAGGACCAGAATGTGAAGCAGAGCTAGGGGGCTGCATCTCCACGCCCTGTGTGCATGGGGGGACCTGCCACCCCCAGCCCTCGGGCTACAACTGTGCCTGCCCCACAGGCTACACAGGTGAGGCCCTTCCCAAACCACAGACATTCTGGGCTGGCCACCTCTAATCAAGAGCAAGACCAGTAGAGGCATGTGTCCTAGGCCTCTGGGTCTTGGTCACTACCAAGGAGAACTGGGCATGTGCTGCAGGGACCACAGGCGATATGCAGGAGGTGGTAAGAAAAGAAAAGAGGTTGGATGGAAGACAAAAGGGATGGGGATGAGGAAAAGGAAGGGGGGATAAGTGGAGGAAGACAGAGAGAAGAGGATGCCCTTTCTCAGACCCCACTCATTTCCCTCAGGCCCCACCTGCAGGGAGGAGCTAGCGGCTTGTCACTCAGGGCCCTGTCTCAACGGTGGCTCCTGTAGCCCCAGCCCTGGGGGCTATTCCTGCACCTGTCCTCGGAGCCACACTGGGCCCCGCTGCCAGACAAGCACTGACCACTGTGCCTCTGGTGAGTACCTACCATGTTCTGGGGCTGGGCCACAGGTGGATGGAGGAACTGGTCAGGGTGTGTTGGTGCCGTCTGATAAAAATCAACTGGCCACCACGAGCTGCAGTTTTGATGGGGGCAGCAGGGAGTGCGTGTATGTCCTGTGCGGGGTGTGACTAAGGTCACAGGCCAGGTATGGGTAAGGAACCCAACCCCTCACAGCCTCCTCTCTCCAGCCCCGTGCCTCAATGGGGTACCTGTGTGAACAGGCCTGGCACCTCCTCCTGCCTCTGTGCTGCGGGCTTTCAAGGCCCACGCTGTGAGGGAAGGACCCGTCCTAGCCGTGCAGGCAAGTGAGCAAAGACCCCTAGACCCCTTTTGCTCCCTTCTGCTGTCCTCTTGCCAGAAGGCCGCTCTGAGCCAAGGTACTAACCCAAGGACCAACTGGGGAACAGATGAAGAGAGAAAGGATGTCCCTCTCTACCCGATCCCTAAGGGCACCCACATACAACCTTTGACCAAAACAACCAACTAAGAGTCAAAGTAACAAAGACCAACCACTACCGCTGATTCTATAGCTCAGCCCTCCTATCACCATGCTCAAAGCAACTCAAGCAACACCAACCAACCCAGACCACAAGACTCCAGTTTATCACAACCACTGAGACATAACTCCATGTGAAGCAACTCAACTCTGTCACTATCATAACTCAGCTAGAATGGATCACACTTAACCCAACTTCACTAAGCTGCTGCTCCCAATCATTTTCATGTTATGCCAACCCCCTTGTGAAAGAATACCGCCCCCTCATTCCAATGAGTTTAATATGAGCAGAACTCAGGAAAGAGACTACTGTGGGGTTAGGGGATGGGAATCACAGTGAGAGAACATCACAGGATGCCAATTCAGGGGACAGACTTAGGCACCTAAAGTTTCCACTGAGTTCTTTCTTACTTCAGACTTGTTTTAAGCCAAGAATACAGTTGCTTATAATGCTCTAATAAGTTTAACAAGAGGTATCTCTCTCCATTCTGGCAGAACAGGCAGGAGGGGGATCTTGATGTCTTAATCTCTTCAGCACCAGAATTTATTGACTCCTCAGGCTCCAAGTGGCCTCCACCCACCCCAGGAATGTCAGTGATCCCCATGAGACTCTCTGCTCTGTGTCTGGGGCCCCTAAGAACCTAACTTAGCTTTATCTATCCCTGTTTGCCTTTCTTCTCAGGCACAGAAGTTTCTTCCCTGTGCCAGAATGGAGGTCTCTGCATCGACAGTGGCTCCTCCTATTTCTGCCACTGCCCCCCTGGATTCCAAGGCAGCGTATGTCAGGACAGGGTGAACCCATGTGACTCCAGGCCCTGCCAACATGGGGCCACGTGCATGGCCCAGCCCACTGGGTATCTCTGCCAGGTAAGCCGGTCTAGAGGAGAGCAGTAGGGGAGACAAGTGTGGGTGGATGTGGGAAAAGTAGTTGAGGAGGCGTGTAGTGATGTATTCATTTCCCTTTCCTTTACCCACATACCCAACCAGCCACCAAGTCATGCCATTTTGCCTCTTAAATCTTT
Source organism: Prionailurus viverrinus (assembly GCF_022837055.1). NCBI lineage: Eukaryota > Metazoa > Chordata > Mammalia > Carnivora > Felidae > Prionailurus > Prionailurus viverrinus. The sequence goes on along the minus strand of NC_062565.1, from coordinate 31,008,143 downwards.
CTCAATTCTGTCCTTCCTCCTTCACCCTTTGTCCCACTGCCTCAGTCTAGGCCTTTGCTGCCTTCCACCCGGACACATGGAGCACCCTCCTATCGTCCCTGCCTCCCCACTTGTCCACCTATAGGCTCAACCTTTACTCCACTACCAGGGTGCTCTGTTGAAAACGTTAAGCTGACCTGTCACTCCCCTGCTTAAAACCCTTCAGTGGCTGCCCACCTCTTTTAAAAAAAAAAAAATTTTTTTTAATGTTTATTTATTTTTGACAGTGAGAGACAGAGCATGAGCGGGGGAGGGGCAGAGAGCGAGGGAGACACAGAATCCAAAGCAGGCTCCAGGCTCTGAGCTGTCAGCACAGAGCCCGACACGGGGCTCGAACTCACAGACCGCGAGCTCATGACCTGACCCTAAGTCGGACGCCCAACTGACTGAGCCACCCAGGCGCCCCATTGTGGCTCTTTGTTTTGTTGTTTTTTTTTTTTCAACGTTTATTTATTTTTGGGACAGAGACAGACAGAGCATGAACGGGGGAGGGGCAGAGAGAGGGAGACACAGAATCGGAAACAGGCTCCAGGCTCTGAGCCATCAGCCCAGAGCCTGACACGGGGCTCGAACTCATGGACCGCGAGATCGTGACCTGGCTGAAGTCGGACGCTTAACCGACTGTGCCACCCAGGCGCACAATGTGGCTCTTTGATAGTGAAATCTAAGGCCAGCGTGACCCAGCCTTGCCTGCTTCTTAGGTCTCATGTCCCCACACCCTCGCCCTCCTACTCTCTGCTCCAGCTGCTGTTGGCTTCCCTACACACCCCTTATACTGGCTCTCCAGTGTCCTTCCCCACCCACTTCTACTGGACGGTGCTCAAGAGGTGCCTTCCTCAGGGAAATGTCCCTAACTTCTCTCCAGACTGGGTTTGGGCCTCTCCCTGGTGGTTCAGATCACTGAGCAGAAGAGGCAAAGCTGGGATTCAAGTCCAAGCAGCCTGATGCCTGTACTCAGAAGGCTGACTTTGGATAAAACGTGTGATGCAAATCCCCCAACCATCCTCCTTAACTTTTTAATTTTATTCTTTAACTTTTTATTATGACCATTTTCAAACATACACAAAAGCAGTGTACCAATTAGTAGCCAATACCCCTTCACCCAACACTCAGCTTTACCTCCCCTTTCCTGAGACTCCTTCCCTCTGATATCTCCAAGATACCCCCTCACCCGCTTCTCCCAGCCCTCCAGCCACTCCTCACGCTCTCTGCAATTCCCTTTTGCTCCACCTTTCTGAAGCCTGGTACTGCATTCTTACATGCTCTCCTTCCTCTTGCAAGAACTCAGCACATGGTACAGACCTCATCGATGACCCTTCTCCCACTAGCAGAAAGATAAACAATTGGAAAATGGCTAAGGGTACTGGTTATGAAGTCACAGACTTGCACTGAATCCCAGCTCTGCCACCTGCTAGCCGAGTCATGCAGTCTTTCCAGGAATCATTTGCCTTTTCTGTAAAGTGAGAATCAAATGAGATAATTCACATACAAGTTTGTTGGGAGGGTTTTATGAGCTTATGTATAGAAATCATGCAATAAATGCTAGCTGTCTCTCTGGTTTACTGAGAACGTCATGGAAGCAGGGATGAGTTCTAATTTTCTTCATGTTCCTAGTGCCTACAACAGTGCCTGGCACGAAGCAGGCATTCAATAAACACTTACAAATTAATTAAGAAAGCATGGCAGAGCCTGGCTGTCAGGCGTGTGATTGAGGGAGGGAGGTCTTACCAAAAACAGAACTATGTTTAATAGCATTGTATCATAAGATAGTTTGGGACTGCTGGAGCGGTTAAATTGCCCACTATTGAACAAGGGTATAGCATGGAGTTGAGATACAAGGGTGAAGCTACGCAGGGCTGTGATGGATGATCAGTTGAGTGATACCCTGAACTGGAAGGTAGGGAAGGGATTAGGCAGAATGTCTTGAGCTGGCTCCCCTGTACTGTTGAGATGGGCGGGATTATTGGTTCCCTGTCTGACCCTCTTTGCTCGCAGTGTGCCCCAGGTTACAATGGAACTGCTCAAAGAAATCCAACGCTTGTCAATCCCAGCCCTGTCACAACCATGGGACCTGCACCCCCAAACCTGGAGGCTTCTACTGCACCTGCCCTCCAGGTTTTGTGGGGCTGCGCTGTGAAGGGGACGTAGATGAGTGTCTGGACCAGCCCTGCCACCCCCCAGGCACTGCAGCCTGCCACTCTCTGGCCAATGCCTTCTACTGCCAATGTCTGCCTGGATACACGGGTGAGGCCTGGGAGGGTGTGTGTAGGCATCTCTGTGGCACAGCTGAGTTGACAACGCCCACCCACAAGGCAGCCTAGTCATCATGTCCATCCCCCTGCCTCCCCACCCCAGGGAATATGCCCCAGGATCCCTTCCTGTGCAGGTAGTACTGGGTCAATTCCCAGTAATGAGCTAGGAAGGGGGCAATGACTGAAGTAGCGTATGACATCTAACCCCACCCTCCACAGGCCAGTGGTGTGAAGTGGAGACAGACCCTTGCCAGAGCCAGCCCTGCTCCAACGGAGGGTCTTGTGAGACAACAGCAGGACCACCCCTGGGTTTCACCTGCCACTGCCTCCAGGTAAGTAACCACAAAGCAGTCTTCTCTGTTTCCCCCAACACTGGTGCCAGGTGAGAATGCCTGAGTGGGATCCTAGAGGGGAGTCTAGGGAGCACTGGAGTGGGAATTATTGATGAGAACCAGCCCATGTGAATGGCGATGAGTGGCTCTCAGAAGCAGTTCAGGGGGGCAGGCAGGATCAGGTGTTAGCATGAATGGATTTTCAGAAATCATTGGCACTGCCTAAGGTAAGGCCCCAGAGTCAAGCTGGGCGACCTTGGGTAAGTTCTTTTACGTGTGTGTGTGTGTGCGCGCGCACGTGGACCTCAGATGCATGAAATCAGGTTAATCATAAGCCTTTGTTCATGATACACTATCATCATTGGTTTGTGCACGGCCTTCTTTTTATTATTCTTACAACATAATACCCAGGAACCTAACCTAAGAATTACAACAGTAATGATGACTCACATGTACTTATGTCTTCCTCTATCCTCTTCTGCTTCCAGAGAAAGAGAGTTTATCACCCTTGTCCAAGGACTAAGATAATATTCATTTAATACCACTCTATTAAGTGTTTAGTCTTCCAGGTTGTTGCACACAGCGGTGGTTCGTCCATTTTCACTGTGTAATATGTCATTATGTGAAAAAAACATGGGCCATGGTTTCAACATCTATAAAATGACTGGAGATAAACCTGATGTTCTCTGAGGCCCCTTCCAGATATGAGATTCTAGGGCCATCTGTGTTATCTTAACCCGAGAGTTCGCTTGGGGGGGAGTGGGAAGAATAATACAAGGGCCTTCCCCAACATCTCTCTCCTCTCCACAGGGTTTTGAGGGCCCCACCTGCAACCACAGAGCCCCCTCCTGTGGCCACCACCACTGCCACCACGGTGGCCTGTGTCTGTCTTCCCCCAAGCCTGGCTTCCCACCCCGCTGTCCCTGCCTCAATGGCTACGGGGGCCCTGACTGCCTGACCCCACCTGCTCCTCATGGCTGTGGCCCTCCTTCTCCATGCCTACACAATGGCAGTTGCTCAGAGATCCCTGGGCTGGGGTCCCCAGCCTTCCAATGCTCCTGCCCTCCCAGCTCTCCAGGGCCCCGGTGTCAGAGGCCTGGAGCAAAGGGATGTGAGGGAAGAGGTGGAGATGGGGCCTGTGATGCTGGCTGCAGTGGCCCTGGAGGAAATTGGGATGGGGGAGACTGCTCCCTGGGGGTCCTGGACCCCTGGAAGGGCTGCCCTTCCCACTCCCGGTGTTGGCTTCTCTTCCGGGATGGGCAGTGCCACCCACAGTGTGACTCTGCAGAGTGTCTGTTTGATGGCTACGACTGTGAGACTCCTCCAGCCTGCACGTGAGCCTAAAACCCTGACTTCAGGTTGGGGGTGGGGAGGCCTCTAAGTTACAGTGTGACCACAGCCTCAGGCTCCAGGCAGTTTCCACCCTTGATAACCATTGCCAAGTAGGGGTGGAAGACACTAGGCTCCAGCCCAGGGGAATAGGGCAGCATCAATTTTTAACATGGGAACCAGGAAGGAGGGCACTGCCTCTGTCTGGGCTCCTAAGAGTTCTGAGAGCTCTGGCCTCAAGCCTCTCTAAGACCTGTTGCCATGGAGTATCTCCCCTAACAACCAGCACTCCTGAGGGAAAAGGTCTTTGGACTCTCCTTCAGGGAGACAGGAGAGCTTGGGAGGGTAGGGAGAAGGGACAGTCTTAGGAAACAAGGGTGTCATAGACATTAGAGTGTCTCAACTACCTACCACCCAGGGCCTGACTAAGCCCATTGCTCTGGAGCTGTATCCACTTAGCAACCTGTGCCCTAGAGGCAGTGGAATATCAGGCATCTCTCTGGAATGAAGAAGGGGGTCAAGTTTCTTTGGCGATCCTGAGTCCCTCTCACTCAGGCAAGGAGAGAATCATGAAAGCAGAAAGGGGAAAAAAGTTCCTAACCTACAAGGGAAGACAGATCAGGTTTGCAGCAGATCTATCCACAGAAACATGGCAGGCCAGAAAGGAGTGGCAGGATATATTCAGTGTGCTGAATCAGAAAAATGTGTAGCCAAGAATTCTTTATCCAGCAATGCTGTCATTCAAAATACAAGGAGAGATAAAAAGTTTCTCAGACAAACAAATATTAGAGGAGTTTGTGACCACTCAACCAGCCCTGCAAGAAATTATGAGGGGAGAAAAGATGAAAAAAAATTATATATATATATATATATATATATGTGTGTGTGTGTGTGTGCGCGCGCGCGCGCGCACGCGTGTGTATAAGTACCAAAAGCAACAAAGATTAGAAAGGACCAGAGAACACCACCAGAAACTCCAACTCTACAAGCATCATAATGGCAATAAATTCATATCTTTCAGTATTCACTCTAAACGTCAATGAACTCAATGCTCCAAACAAAAGATATGGTGTAACAGAATGGTTAAGAAAACAAGATCCATTGATATGCTGTTTACAAGAGATCCACTTTAGACATAAAGACACCTTCAGATTGAAAATAAGGGGATGGAGAACCATCTATCATGCTAATGGTCAACAAAAGAAAGCCGGAGTAGCCATACTTAATCAGACAATCTAGACTTTAAAATAAAGTCTGTATCAAGAGATGGAGAAGGGCATTATATCATAATCAAGGGGTCTATCCACCAAGAAGACCTAACAATTGTAAACATTTATGCGCCAAACTATAGAAAGCTTATGACAGAAATTGAAGAAGACACAAAAAAAATGGAAAAAAATTCCATGCTCCTGGATAGGAAGAACAAATATTGTTAAAATGTCGACACCACCCAAAGCAATCTACATATTCAATGCAATCCCTATCAGAGTAACACCAGCGTTCTTCACAGAGCTAGAACAAATAATCCTAAGATTTGTATGGAACCAGAAAAGACCCCGAATAGCCAAAGCAATCTTGAAAAAGAAAACCAAAGCAGGAGGCATCACAATCCCAGACTTCAAGCTATACTACAAAGCTGTAATCATTAAGACAGTATGGTACTGGCACAAGAACAGACACCCATATCAATGGAACAGAATAGAGAACCCAGAAATGCACCCACAAACGTATGGCCAACTAATCTTTGACAAAGCAGGAAAGAATATCCCATGGAATAAAGACAGTCTCTTCACCAAGTGGTGCTGGGGAAACTGGACAGCGACATGCAGAAGAATGAACCTGGACCACTTTCTTACACCATACACAAAAATAAACTCAAAATGGACGAAAGACCTCAATGTAAGACAGGAAGCCATCAAAATATTGGAGGAGAAAGCAGGCAAAAATCTCTTTGATCTTGGCCGCAGCAACTTCTTACCCAACACATCTCCAAGGCAAGGGAAACAAAAGCAAAAATGAACTACTGGGACCTCTTCAAAATAAAAGCTTCTGCACAGCAAAGGAAACAATCAGCAAAACTAAAAGGCAACCGACAGAATGGGAAAAGATATTTGCAAGTGACATATCAGATAAAGGGTTAGTATTTAAAATCGACAAAGAGCTTATCAAACTCAACACCCAAAAAACAAATAATCCAGTGAAGAAATGGGCAAAAGACATGAATAGACACTTCTCCAAAGAAAACATCCAGATGGCCAACCGATGCATGAAAAAAATGCTCAACATCACTCATCATCAGGCAAATACAAATCAAAACCACCATGAGATACCACCTGACACCTGTCAGAAGGGCTCACATTAACAACTCAGGCAACAACAGATATGTTGGCGAGGATGCAGAGAAAGAGGATCTCTTTTGCATTGTTGGTAGCAATGCAAGCTGGTGCAGCTACTCACCAGCTTGGGGGTTCCTCAAAAAACTAAAAAGAGGGGCGCCTGGGTGGCTCAGTCGATTGAGCAACCGAGTTCGGCTCAGGTCATGATCTCGCAGTTCGTGAGTTTGAGCCCCGCGTCAGGCTCTGTGCAGACAGCTCAGAGCCTGCAGCCTGCTTCTGATTCTGTGTCTCCCTCTCTCTCTGCCCCTCCCCCACTCATGCTCTGTCTCAGAAATAAATAAACATTAAAAAAAATTTTTTTAAACCAAAACTAAACTAAAAATAGAACTACCCGACGACCCAGCAATTGCACTACTAGGTATTTATCCAAGGGTTACAGGTGTGCTGTTTTGAAGGGGCACATGCACCCCAATGTTTATAGCAGCAATAGTGCTATAGCAATAGCCAAAATATGGAAGAGCCCAAATTTCCATCAATGGAAGAATGGGTAAAGACGATATGGTATATATATACAATGGAGTATTACTTGGCAATGAAAAAAGAATGAAATCTTGCCATTTGCAACTCCGTGGATGGAACTGGAGGGTATTATGCTAAGTGAAATTAGTCAGAGAAGGACAAAAATCATATGACTTCACTCATATGAGGACTTTAAGAGAAAAAAAAGATGAACATAAGGGAAGAAAAGCAAAAAATAATAGAAAAACAGGGAGAGGGACCAAACATAAGAGACAAATAAAGAGATCAAACAGAGGGTTGCTGGAGGGGCTGTGGGAGGGGGGATGGGCTAAATGGGTAAGGGGCATTAAGGAATCTACTTCTGAAATCACTGTTGCACTATATGCTAACTAAATTGGATGTAAATTTAAAACAATAAAAATAGTATTATTATTAGTTTATATCTTTTGACCCCTTTTACCTACTTTGCCTACTTCTTGCCCCTCACCTTGGCAATCATCTATATCTTCTCTGTATTTATGAGTTTGGGTTATTATGTTGGGGGGGTGGTATTTTGTTTTCTTGTTTTTTGTTTCAGATTCCACATATATGTGAGATAATTTGGTATATGTCTTTCTCTTTCTGATTTATTTCACTTAGCATAATGCCCTCCTGGCTATTATAAATAATGCGGCAATAATACAGGTGTGGAGGTATCTTTATGAGTTTAGTAATTTCACTTACTTTGATTAATACCTAGGAGGGAAATTGCTGGGTGATGATGGTTGCTCTATTTGAGTTTTTTGAGAAACCTTTATATTGTTTTCCATAGTCACTGCACCAATTTACAATCACACCAACAGAGCACATTGTTGCCCTTTCCTCCCCATTTTGGCCAACCTTGTTATTTCTTGTCTTTTTTATTACAGCCATTCTGACAGGTGATAGGTGATATCTCTTTGGGTTTTGATTTGCATTTCTCTAGCGATGAGTGATCTTGAACATCTCTTCCTGTATTTCTTGGCCATCTGTATATCTCCTTTGGAAAAATATCTATTCAGAACTCTGCCCATTTTGTAATTGCTATTTGCTTTTGTGTTATTGAGTTGTATGAGTTCTTTATATATTTTGGATATTAACCCCTCACCGGATATGTAGCTTGCAGATGTTTTCTCCCATTCAGTATGTTGCCTTTTCATTCTGTTGATGATTTCCTTTGTTGTGCAGATGCTTTTTGGTTTGATGTAGTCCCACTTGTTTGTTTTTGCTTTGTAGCTTTTACTTCTGGTGTCAAATCCAAAAACTCAGTGTCAAGACGGAGATCAAAAACGTTCTGCCCCCAGTTTCATCCAGGAGTTTTATGGTTTTAGCTCTTATGTTTAAGTCTGGAATACATCTTGACTTAGTTTTTGTGTATGGTGTTAGATAGGTGTCCGGTTGCATTCCTTTGCTTGTGGCTGCCCAGTGTTTCCAACACCACCTATTGAGGACACTGCTTTTTGCCCATGTTACATCCTTGGCTCTTTTGTGGTAAATTAACTGGCTACATATGTGTGGGTTTCTTTTTGGGCTTTCTGTTTCTGTTCCATTGATCTAGGTGTCTACTTTTATACCAATGCCATACTGTTTTGATTACTATAGCTTTGTGATAGAGTTTGAAAGCAGAAAACATGATGTCTCCAGCTTTGTTCTTCCTTCTCAAGATGGCTTTGGCTATTCAGGGCCATTTGTGGTTCTTTTCACATTTAAGGAATATTATTTTCACATTCTATTTTTGGACATGTTCTTAAATTTTGATAGGGATTGCACTGAATGTGCACACTGCTTTAAGCACTGTGGGCATTTTGACAATATTAATTCTTGGGATCCATTAGCACGGAACGTCTTTCCACTTATTTCTGCTTCTTGTAATTCGTTCACCAATGAGTTATGGTTTTCGGTATACAGGTCTTCCATCTTCTTGTTTAAATTTATTCCTAAGTATTTTATTCTTTTTGAGAGACTGTACATTATTTTCTTGGTTTCTCTCTCTGCTAGTTTGTTATTCATGTATAGAAATTCAACACATTTTTATGTATTGAATTTCTGTTCTTAAACTTTGCTGAATTCACTTATTAGTTCTAAGAGCATTTTTGTGGGGTTATTTAGGTTTCTATATGGCATATCATGCATTCCTAATAAGTGAAAAGGTAACTGGGAATATAGATGATGTCATCTAACTTGGATGAGAGTACACAGACATATGGAGTGATAGTTTTCAAATTTTCTAAAATCTTTTGTTGTTAATATAATCAAATGAGTCCATAAATATGGTTTGTTTTGATATACTGTTTTCTTTAAACCAGACATATAGAGCTGTGACATAGACCGGTTCTTCCCAACACTTTCCCACCCCACACTCTGTGCGTCTTGAGAGATAGCCACCTTGTCTCTTTTTTCTGTCCTGGAACCCAGTGCCTGACTCAACTCTTCAATGAATACTTCTCGAAATAATGCACTTGGGAAGAGGCTTATTTTCTCATAGGTTTCCTGCAAGGCACCCCCCCCCCAAAAAAACACTGAATTTTACAGAAGTGTTTCTGATCTACCTGGAATCCTGTGAGGATGTCTTAATTTTGCATGGGGCTTCCTTTGCAGATAGATCAGACAGCCCAGCAGTATTCCGGCAATGTCTCTTGTGACCACCAGAGGGCGGTGTTTGGCTGCTCTTGACAAGAACACTGCTCCACTTCAACAGAAGATCCAAATTAATCTCCTTCAGGACTTAGTTCACAGTCTTCGCCAGTTGCTTTAAGGACTACTTATTCGCTTTTATGCACTAGTCTCCTTGGGATCTATTGAAAATGCTATGCAAGTAACAACTTAAAGTAATACGCTGACTAGAAGATGTCCCTTCTTACACATACAGGCACATAAAATTATGAACGACTGAATGAAGGTGGACGTTCACCTAACATAATATAGAAAATGAACCCACAGTGATCAAAGACCTAAATTTAAGAGATAAAACTAAAACTCTGAGAAGAAAGCATAAGAACAAGTCTTCCTGACCTTATTTTGGCATCTGTTTCTTAAGGATGATACCAAAATCAACAAGAGGAAAAACACATATGTGGATAAATGGTCACCAACATGATTGCCTTTCCACTTGGCTCTTCATGTGCTCCAGGCACCAGACAAGAATCGTACAAATCATTTCTCAAGTGATACGTCTGACAACCCACTTAGCAACATCAGTTCTTTCTCCATTTCAGAGATGGGGCCATGACGCTCATAGGAACCCCTGGGGTCACTCAACTACAAAGAGGCTGAGCAGGGGCTAGAACTGCTGTCTCTCTGCCTTTGGAACTTGTGCTCCATCCACACTGCTCCACCCAGGAAACCAGAGGTCTGCAAATCCTCCATATCCAATCTCTAGGCCTGAAGACCTCACTGAACTGAGGGGGCAGTGTTGCCTGCCCTTATGACTGGGGCTTGGCTTGTTGGCCAAGGAATGGCAGCCAGCCTTTATCAGAGAAAGAGGAGGTTTCTCCCTGAGCACCAGGAACAAAGGTTCATGTAGCTTCAGGGCTGAGATGTCTCTTCTGCAGCATCTGATTGCAGCCTTCTTGTCAGGTAGGCCCCACAGGGGTGACAAGCACCGAATTCGAATCCTGCCTCCGCCTCTCTGTGGGGCATAGAAGGGGAGAGTTCCCTCAGTCAAAGAGGGACAGCATTTCTACCTTCCTCATGGAATTGTTATGGTGATTTAGTGACATGATTCATGTCCCAAAAAGACACTCAGTAATCCTTAGCTGTACCTGTACATGTTACTCCACTGTGAGCCCACTGCTGCCATGGACTCAACCTCTGCATCCTCTGTCCCCTCTGCCTGGCACGCCCTGCTCCCTCTGACTCAACTGTCCCTCCAGAAAGCCTTTTATCACCTCCAGTGTGGGTGGAGTGTCCCTCAATTGGGCTTCCACAGCACTGTTGCTCACCCATCACACCCAGGCCAGCCCTAGGACTGGACATCACCCACAGCTTGTGTCTCTGGATCTGTGCTCTGGAGTTCCCTGAACTGTCAGCTCCTCTTTGGGCCAAATGTCGTAGTGCTCACTGAAGGAGCTCTTTCCCTCCAAAGCAGCCAAAGCAAGCTGCCCTCAGCCCCATGGCACCTGCCTTCCCAACCCCTTCTGTGCAATCAGTGGTGCACAGCATCTTGGGCCTCATTGGATGCCAGGATCCCAGTGCCTTTTGGTGCTTAGTATTGAAAATATTTTCTGGAGGTGAATTTGGGTTTTGATGGAAACATCAGTAGGATGAAGCCTGGCCACTTCCAACAAACCACCACAGAGCCTGTGCCCCTGACCAATATGGCAGTAACCCAGCTCATGGCAGCCTTTCCACCTTAGTCCTCACGACTCTCCTCTCTTACCTGCTCCCCATTTAATGGTGTTTCTCTCTCTTCCTGCAGGGAGAGCCCCACGTTTCCTCCTTCTGAGGATCTATCTTCTCTGTCTGGGGAGCCCCATCTTGTGGCAGAGAAGACATAGGTTGCTGCCCATGGCCTCTCTTACTGCTTCAGATCAAGTGGACTCTCCCTGAGTTGACTTTATGGGAGGGGAGGAACTCCCCCTTCTCCTCACATGGTATCTTAAACAGGAAGCACAGCCCCCTCTCTCACAAAAATTGAACTTGAGGGATACCAAGGTTGGGGCTAACAGGTGCAGGGGGTCACTGCCGGAGGAGCCTGAGAGGTGTTAGGGGTATACCCAGTGCCAAAACCCCTGGCTGAGGCTCTATCCTGAAGCTTCCATGAGCACTGAATGTGATTTGTATAGGTCTCCCTTGCTCACAAAAGTTCAAGTGGTTCTTGCTGTTGCCAATAAAACGACATCTGGATGAATACATTCAACTACATTTCCTACTGATGGTCTATAACTCACTGACCTGACCTGCACTTACAGGTTCTTTCCTGAGAGGAACAGGCCCAGCCAGGGTGGAGGGCCAGCAAACAGACAGCCCTGGCCCAGCTCTACAGACCTGAAAGCAGGGCCCAGCTGCTCCATCCTCCACTGGCCTGAAAGCAGGGCCCAGGTGCTCTACTTAGAAGCTGAGTTATGAAAAAGGAGGGAAGAAGTGGCTGGGGTGCATCACAGGACGGGTCCTGGATGAGGTGTGTTCCAGGGTATAGGACAGGGTGGTCACATGAGGGGGATTTGGGCTCTTCCCTGCTCTATGGGTCACTCCTAGGTACTCTCATGGGCTCAATCCTGGCTTGTCCTCCTAATTCTTCAGGTATCCACTCAATCTCTGGGGTCCCTCCTTTCCCAAATAAGGCCCCAACTTAATAAAGAGACTGTAGCTATTGGAAACTGTAACCAATACCTCAAGAAAGTATATAAATTATGTTCCAGGAATTGTGCTTATAGGGATCAGTCCTAAAGAAAGAGAGATTTAGGGGTGCCTGGGTGGCGCAGTCGGTTAAGCGTCCGACTTCAGCCAGGTCACGATCTCGCGGTCCGGGAGTTCGAGCCCCGCGTCGGGCTCTGGGCTGATGGCTCAGAGCCTGGAGCCTGTTTCCGATTCTGTGTCTCCCTCTCTCTCTGCCCCTCCCCCGTTCATGCTCTGTCTCTCTCTGTCCCAAAAATAAATAAACGTTGAAAAAGAAAAAAAGAGATTTATGGCACAGATATACCATTCACTACAATTATGCCAGTCAAAAAACTGGAATTGGCCCAATTATTCAACAGCTGGAGACACTGAATAAATGATGATGTGTGGCCACTGAGAATGCACAAGGGGACAGGAATGACTGTGCCTGTTCACTGTGGAGACATTAGGTAGTATAAGAGCATAGTCCTGGAACCCTCCACGCCCCAACCCAACACACACTCACAGGCACACACACACACACACACACACACACGTTACAAAGAGAAAGGACTGGAAAGAGGGAAACCATTTGTTATGGGCAATTATTTGTTGTTAAGACTGTGTCTTTTTTCTTCATATTCATTTATTTGTTATATTTTAATGTTTATTTTGAGAGAAAGAGAGAAAGAAAAAGAGTAAACACCAGTGGGGAAAGGGCAGAAAGAGGGAGAGAGAATCCTGTGCAGAGCTCCAAACTTTCAGCACAGACCCTGACTGGGGGCTCAGTCCCACGAACTGTGAGATCATGACCTGAGCCGAAATCGAGAATTGGACGCTCAACTGAGTCACCCTGCACCTATCTTCATTACTTAAATTATTATTTTACTAAATAAACAACTCATCTAAAACCTTCAATAATATACTTTATTACCTAAAATATTGGTAATAAATGGGAAGATTTAATATTTTATTGTGGTATTTTTATACTATGTCCAATAGCCTAATTTAAACGTGGCCTGTCCGGGAAAATAAAAGGTTTTACAGGTATTTTACTGGTCCAGACATTTCTCTTGTGATTTGTGGCTCTCGAGTCAAACTTACTTACAAAAGGTGTCCCTATGCCACATAATGAAGATAGTTCATTTTGGGGCTTCACATAATCTATGTTCTTTGGGGGATATTCCTTTGTAATAAAAATGTTATTTTCATTAAATTTCAAGAATTATTAATCACCGTCATTATATGTAGCCAGACACAAAAGGCCATGTTGAATGATTCCATGCACATGAAAATCCCAGAAGAGGTAAAGCAACAGAAACAGAGAGACCAGTGGTTCCAGGGATTAGGGTGAGGAAATGAGCAGTGACCGATCAGTAGCACAGGTGTCTCTGTGATGGAAGTGTTCTAGCAATACCTAGTGGTCATGGTTGTATAACATTGTCAAACTACCTAATGACACTTCAACATCCAATTTAAAAGGATCAGAGTCAAACTTTACTTGAAGTCAATTTATACTTTACTTATAAAACAAAATACACTAAGCCATTCCATATCTGAAAAAAAAACAAAAATTTCAAAAAAAAAAAAAGCAACGACAGGGGAGGGGAAGCCATCCTTTGGGGCTGCAGCCGACACGAGCCACTGCTTGGGAGCTGAGGCTGGTTGTTCAGCTGTAGCAAGTGGTTGTTCTAGTCCTTCCGTAACCCCAGTAGCTGGGGCTGGGGCCTGCTCATGCTCCAGGGCTGCCAAAGGTGCAGGTGGTTCTTCCAGCTCCTGACAGTGAATCAGAGCTATAACTACCACCTGCACTGGCTCTGACACTGCAGGGAGGGTCACTGCTTTTCCTAATTGCTGAGCTCCAGCAGGAGTGATGGCTTCAGCCACCTCGGGCTCTGAAGCTGCAGCAGGCACCACAGTGGGAGCTGGGGCTAGCTCTTGAGTTGGTTCTGGATCCTGCTCCGGAACGGGTGCTATAGCTTCAAGAAGAGAAAGTATCATCACCATGATTGCCTTTCCATGTCTCTTCCAAATAAAGGAAACCTCTCCCACCAGTCAATGTCTTCTGAGTCCAAGAACCCACCCCCAGGAAGTCTCCCCAGATGGCAGACCATGGGGACAGTTATCTGAGACTACTCACGGCTCCTGATCCAAACACAGCCTAAGGATACTTGTTCTGTGTGGCCTACCCTGTCCCCTCCACATGCTCACATCGCCCACCCTGAGTTCTCCTCACCCTCAACCTCTGGCTCATTGGGCTCCATGTGTCCCAGCTATGAGAGGAAAACAGACGTATGGTGCTCCAGGTGTGAGCCCAGCATGCTAAGCCCCATGTATGCCAGCAGCATCTTCAGGCAGGGAAATTCTGCAGGTTGGAAAAAATCCTCAGGGGAGTGGGCCATCCAGGTGCCCAGAATGGAGAAGATGGCCCTGGAGATACAGAAGTGGGCAGAAGAATCAAGACTGATGTCTCAGGGCACCCAGTGGGAACCTGGGCTCCTATGTCTCCAGCTGTCCAGAGGCTGGTCCCAAACCTTGTCCACTTCTGATTGGGCACTCCTGCTAAGAAGATAGTCCTGGTCACTGAGGAGAGTCTGGCAAAAAGCCATTTTGAATGGGAGCCCTTAACCAATGATGGGCCCATCTCTGTCCTTCTTGGAGAAGGACTCTTTGCTCTGTCTCCCTGCCTACTTCCTGCTGGAATTCAACTCCATGTGGGCAGGGAGGGGTGGTGTCTGGTCGGTTCATTGTCCTCACTGCATACACCAGTGCTCCATGAATATCGGAACAAATAGGAAACAGAGGAACCCGTCTCTCAGCAGGGCTTCTCAGGACCCTCCTAATACCTCAAACTTTACCTCCTCCGCCTACATGTTGCTTTACTCACTTCGCATCCATGTGGGTGTCCCCCCACTGACCCTAATCTCCCACAAGGTGGGGGACATCTGGTCCCTGAGCCCTCACTGGGTCTCCGAAGCACTTGCTGAGCACCCACCGTTGAAGTGCCACCAGATTGGTGAGTGTGATGCTCCCCACACCTTTTTTTCTGGGTCCCAGGATGGGGGTGGAGGCAGGACTGGGAGTGGGAAGGGATGGGGTTGGACTCTCTTAGGAGGTGACTCTGTCCTCTGGCCTCCTCTGCTGTCCCACTCTGCCCACACCTCATCTACGGCTCTCTAGAACCCCTTTCTCCTCTTCCAGGAGAAGCCCTCAGACCTTTGCCCGCTCAGAGGAATCGCAGATGTGTCGGATGCAGGGTCCAGAGCCCTTCCAACTCGCTGCCCCCCCCTGCTGCCCTCTTGGAGGGGGAAGACCCTCCTGCATTATCTAAAGCCCACTTACATTTTCTGCTGCTCCAGGGGTCTGCCATCTTCATCCCATCTCAGGAAGGATGCATCCATACCTAGAGGAGGCCAGGAGGGCATCATATGACCTGTCCTGTGTATGCTACCTCTTGTCATACCTAGTGTCACTGACCCCTGTGTAGAATGGAGCCCTAGAGGGCAGGGTGTTGTCTGCTCTGTGCCTTGGATGACAGTCAGCTCCTAAAGAAGTGTCTGCATCTGGTGGAGCTTCCTGTATGTTTGATGAATGAATGGGCCTCAACTAGCACCATCACAGATATCTGAGTGGGCCTGGGGCCACCTGCTCACCCCCAGGGATCCCTGCTCTGGTCTCAGCCAGGATTCAGACCCCCAGATGGAGCCTCAAATCTCCTTTTCAAATGGGAAAATGGCCCAGCTCAAGACCTGGTGACAGTGACAGATGAGGCAGAAACGTCATCATGGAGAAGAGGACAGTAATAACCCAGCACAGCCACAGCCCTGCCAGCAGACCGTTCCACAATGCCAGGTGCACTTTCCCTGCAGGGCCCCACTGGGTCCCTATAATAACTCTGCCCCCATCTGAGGAACAGACTGAGACTTGGGGAGGTTTGGTGACATTCCCAAGACTCAAAGCTTGTAAGTGACCAAATTCAGTGGGGCTGTGGAGAGGCAGGGTGCTCACCTTGGAATCAACAGATCCAGCACCTTTTCAGTAGTGGAAAAGTTCTGTACATGTCCAGGAACATGGAGACATGGGGGTGGGGGGGGGCAGCGGTCTCTGCCCAGGAAGACAGGCACAGGATGCTACACTTGCTTATCCAGCAAGCCTGCCTGGATGGTCCACATCACACTGGTCTCATTCTTATTCACGGTTGAGGCATTTTTACCCTGAGGTGGAACAGAGGAGGGACACAGAGTCAGGCAGCACACTGGCCACCAGGAGGGTTAGGGGACAGAATGCAGAACAAATCCCCAAGCCTTCAGTGGCTTGTGGCAAGACTGAAACATAGGTACCCACAGTAGGAAAAAGGATTTTGGCGTTAAAACTAGAATTTGAGGTGGATAGTGACTGAACATGTGAGTATTTCAGGTCAGATTGTTAGCTGAGTATTGACAGCACCTCCCTGCATCAACAGCATCATCCGTGTGATTTCTGACAACACAGCCCATTCTAGAGAAGAGAAGGCAGAGGCATTTCCTGGGGCTAGAGGGATTAGGGTAATAGGTCATGTAGGATGTCCAGTGAGCACTGTAACATGGCAACAAAAGGGAATCATGTCAAAGTCCCACATCAGTGAAGAGCTAAATGGGTGTGGTAACACATCTCCCTTCTGGAATGTTGTATAGCCCAGAGAGGCCCCTACTCCTGACCTGGAGGAGCCTCAGGGATGTGTTCCTTGGCAACCAAACTGCAGAGCAGCAGACAAAATACCATGAGCCCCATGTCCCTTCTGGCAAAAATCTCCCTACTCATGATGATCATGTGCCAGATTTGGAGAAGGTGTGCAAGGATGGTCAGGCCAACAGGGACACCTGAGAACAGGAGTTAGGAAAATACATACAACAGTGAAAAAATACTCTAGACCAGATGAGATGTGAAATGACTTCAGGTCTCTTTTGTGATATTCCTACAAATAAGTGGACAGTGACTTTGCATCTGGCCATGGCAGGGGCTGGGCCGGGAAGGCAAATTTGAGGAGGATTTGGGGATCCAGATTCATCTGGGAGCAGAAGTCTACAAAGGGGCTCAGGGGAGTAGCAGTGTGGCTTCTGGGCCCTGGGATCTTTTTGCTACATCTGGGCCCTGGCTGTTGGGTCTCCCTGGTACCTGCACTCCCCCTGAGCCGCTTCGGTCCTGCATCCTGTTGGTGGTGTGGGGCATATTCCTGTCCTTCACGGAAGTTGAGCAGAGGATGTCATCACTCAACTCCTGCCCCATCTCTGGTGTGCAGTTCTGTAAAGACAGTGCAGCAGATAGGCAGGAGGCCTCAGAGTCCTGACTGGCTGCCTTTACTGGCCCTCAGACCCATGTGACTCCATTCCAGACACACTACATCACAGTGTGCACAGACTTCCACCAAGGAGGAAAAAGATACATGCACAAGGACCTTGGATTAACCCTTGCACAGGAAAGAAGCACCTCAGGAATCCCTTTTCCACCCACCCACCATGACATTGGTGTGGACATGATGGGGCCACCAGGTTACCCACTGCCCTCCAACCTTCCCTAGCCCCAGGCAGGACCTCCTCACATGTCCCTCTTTCCCTGAAACTGAAGAGGAGGGAATAGGGCTGCCCAGGGATGGCTCGAAGAGGTGCCCTGAGCTGAACTGGCCTTCCCTAGGCTGCTCTGTATTACTTTACGGGGCCTTCAGAAAAACAGCCTGAGGCATTGGGAGTGACATTTGAGCCAACATCCACAGCATCTGAAACATCTTCCCCACTGGGGTCTCTGGAAGCCAGAGCTCCAGAAAGAAAGAACAGCAAGCAAACATTTTTTACTATCAAGTGTCTCCAGCCAAGTGAGCCTGGTGTGGGACTATACTAGAATATGGGTGCCTGGTTATGGGGATTCCAAGTTCTCTTGGGGTCTGTTGTCAAGGCAGTAACTTCACTGCCTAGGATCACCTACCCGAGTCCCCTCCAGGATAACACCTATGCAAATAGAGCCCTGGGCTGCTGGCTTCTCACCCCCTTTCTCCATGAAATGTCTCATCTGTACACAGTTACACCAATACGCTACTCTCTACAGTCCCCTGGGAAGGTCTGGGTGCATCCAGGTCCTAACTTTGAGACACATCTAGGTTCAGACACAAGTCTTCATTCTTACCTGATTTTGACCCTGGATAAGCCATTGTGCCCTTCAGGGATGGTCTGTGTCCTTCCTGTGCAATGGAGATTATTCTAGCATGTACTTCCTCGGGATGTCCTCAGGCATATTTGGGATGATACCTATGAAATTGGAGGAGTAGTATCACACATAAGAAATGCTTCCAACCGTATTTTCGTCATCTCTTCACCACCTCTGAACCTGCAGCTCCTCAGGTCCCACCCCACCGTCCTTACTGGGGTGTGTGTGTGTGTGTGTGTGTGTGTGTGTGTGTACCAGTGTTCACATTCTGGAGACCCAGAATATGGGAAGGGTGGGCAAAAGCTTCCCAAGATCATAGGCTAATTTCCAAAGCAAACCAGACAGAATGGATTGGAGCTTTGGCCTAGAAGGTCAGAACCCACCCTTACCTCTAGGCTCTGCCATTCTCTCCCTCTCCACTGGGTGCAATGTGGACAGGGGTGCACTCAGTGGGTTGCCCTGACCTGGGGTCCTCCTCAGACAAGAATGTGCTGGAATGCCTCCTGTCACCCTCCTGTTCACCCTCACCCCCACACCATCTCCATGTCTGTGCAGGTACAATAACACAACCTTTTCCAGACCCCCTCAGAAAGCCTGGGTGCAGCCAGAACCCCAACTTTAAGGACATGGAGCTAGATTCATGCTTGGTTCTGCCTTTTGACCAGTCCCTGTGATTCTGGAAAAGGCACTGACCCTGTCAGGGTCCTCATCTTTTCCCCTCAGTGGCTCCTTGAGATCCCCACCTCCTGTATACATGTCCTTGTGTAACTCCCTCCTCTGGAGTATGGCCTAGACTTAGTGATTCACTTCTATTCTACAGAAGATGGCAACAGGACCCAAAGCCCCTTCCAAGG
Source organism: Prionailurus viverrinus (assembly GCF_022837055.1). Taxonomy (NCBI): domain Eukaryota; kingdom Metazoa; phylum Chordata; class Mammalia; order Carnivora; family Felidae; genus Prionailurus; species Prionailurus viverrinus. The sequence continues at coordinate 30,988,971 of NC_062565.1, read as the reverse complement.
TTTGGTTATAAACTCTCAGTGCCCAGCCACGTGCTCACTCTGACCTGTGTTGTCTCTCAGATCCTCACACTGGGGAACAGGCCTCTATGTTGAGTCATGACACAGACACATGCATGTGGTCTAGCACTGAGAGACAGCAACAGAAGAGAAGAACTCAGGCCTTTGATGTGGACTGAACCCTGCTAACACACCTAAGTGAGCTCAGGGGTTCTGAGTGAAGCAAGGCCTGCCTCGGTGTTGACAACAGCCCCAAACTCCTGAGAGACTCTGGTAGGAGCCCCCAGCTGAGTGCTGCTGGATTCCTGGTTCCCTGGGACTGTGAGACAGTAAGTGTTTGTGGGTCAAGCCACTAAGTGTGGGGAAATACGGTCATACAGCACTAGTAGCAGAGTGCTGAAAATGTCATCCTGCCCCAGGCCCTGGCCCTCCTCCTTCTCCCTCTCTGCTCTCCTCCCTAACTCTCTCCAGCCTTCCTAGCCTCCTTTCTAACCTCCACTCTGACAACACCAACTTCTGCCTCCCAGCATCTGCACTCCTGTGACCTTTGCCAGGCTGCATATGCTCAGATTTGTGCAGGACTGACTCCTTCCTGTCCTGCTGAAGAAAATATTAATGTCAGCTCAGCACAACCTCATTGGACCCTCACCTGGTGGAGCTCGGGACACAGTTTAATTAAAAAAAAAAAAGAAAGAAAGAAAAGAAAAGGAAAAAAAAGGAAAGAAATAAAGCTGAATCTCAAGGGTAGTCAACAAATAATAAAAATACTATAATTAATAGAGAAATCAAGAAACATGATCTAGTATTATTAAAGCCAACAGAGGAGAAAATGGCATAAGTAAAAATAATTAAAACAAAAAGCATAAAGGGGGAATGAAGCTGCAAAGAGCAGAATGGTGAAGTACAACGGCAAGGTTTCAACATAAGTATACCTGGTTTGTGGCTTCCAGGTGCTGACTGAGAACTAGTTGCATTGAAGGCAAAACAGCTGGCAATATGGTCGGCAGGTCAGATGAGGCTAAGCACCGAGCAGGTCATATTGCCTGGAGACCTGTCACTCACCACCAGGCAGCCTCCTCACTGAACAGCCCTTTAGCATCTTGAGCATGGGTCTCTGAGAATGCCAGGAACTTCTCCCTACTGAGGGACCTCCACTGCACGTGGGGCTTTGGGAGCCACTCCAAGGCTGTGCACTGAAACCCTGTCCCTCTCTGGCCAGGTGATGTGTACTTTGGGGACAGAGCCCACGTCTGCAAGAGAGAAGTTGGAGAGCACAGGGAGGCCTTCCAGAAACCGGGGATGCCATCAGAGTCTTCCTGTGCATAACTCCAGGGGCAGCATGCATTCTGGGGGCTCCCTAGGGAGCAAAGCAGTGGCCCTGCCATAGAGAACAGAAGGAAGGAGCATGGGGTCCTGCATTGGGCACAGAGGGCAGGGCTCTTCTCTCCAACCATGAGAGTGGCATGTCCATTACCCCTAGTGACAGAAAGAGGAATTTGGTCCCAGGTTACATCCTTCTCTGCTCTTCTCACCTCACATACGCTCCGGGGCATCTGCTTCCACCATCGAAAACCCTACCAACTTCCTGAGCTATCTCCCTAATATCCACATCCCTGGGGGTTAGCTCTGCCAGAATTCCTCACAGATGTTTCAAACTCAAATCCTGAACAAATTCATATTTGGCCCTATCTGTGATAGTCTGACGATGAACATATCCCTAATCCTTCAGCCTCCTTTACATCTATCTATCTCAGCTTCTGCCACATATTTTTAGTGCCTTCACACTCTGCCTCTGGGTTCCATCATGCACCTTGACTCAGTCCCTGAGAGTTCAAGGAATGTGACTCTAGCAGAGGCTAGAAACTGCTTGTGCCTTTGCCTTGGCCTCTGACACAGGAAGGACATGCTCAGTCTAGCAAAACTTTTCCAGCTAAAACTCTCCTAGATCAATCAGCCAACAGCCAGCTGAACAACACCCATGGGATGAAACACAACCAAAGTCCACTGTAAGGACAAAAAAAAGGTAAGAAGTTTATTGTCCCTGTTGAAAATAGAGGAAGAAAGTCCCTTCCCATCCTATTACTTACAGCATTTACTTTACGAAATTTGTGATTTCAGAGGCTTTCTCCCCTCTTTGAAATGTATATAAGTCCTTTGTGAAAACTAGATAGGTCTTTTGCCAGCTTTGAGGTCCAAGAATGTCTTTCTTAAGAACCAGGGAGCCCTCTCTCTGAACTGTTAACGTCAAGAAGGACAGCACCCCTCTGTCCCCATTCCTGAGATCCAAATATCAGTGGGTACCATGATTCCAGTGTAACACCATCTCCTGTCATTAAGATAGGAAACTTGGGTTTTTTTTTTCTGGATGAAGCCAAGAGTTGGTCACCCCAATTACCAAGCAAACTTGGAATGAACTGTGACAAATATTGCTGTCACATCCACTTACTTGAAGGTTAATACCTGTTTATCCAGAGAACATGTATGTAATGAGTTGTGTCTGCATGGCTATGTAAAAGGGTGAGATTTCTTCTGTCTTTGCAATCCCTTGGTAGATTCTCTGTGATGCACAACACAATCTGGTTAATGCTAATGCAATGATAAAAAATGTTTTCTTTCCCTACTATCTTTCTGAAAAGGATTTCCAGGTTGAGAGATTTTGTGTTTAATCATATTTCCCCTACATGACCGAAGATGTATGAGTAAGCCCAGTTAAGATTAGCCAAACACAGGGGCGCCAGGGTGGCTCAGTCGGTTGCGCGTCTGACTTCAGCTCAGTCATGGTCTTGCAGTTTGTGAGTTCAAGTCCCGCGTTGGGCTCTGTGCTAAGAAACAGCTCAGAGCCTGGAGCCTGCTTCAGATTCTGTATCTCTTTCCCCCTCCCCTGCTCATGCTCTGCCTCTCTCTCTCTAAAATAAATAAATGTTAAAAAAAATTAAAAAGAAAAAAGCATCAGCCAAACACAGCCCAGATGAGGTGAACTGCTTTAATGCACAGATTAATTAAATGGTTGTTGCTATATGCCCCTGAGCTTTCTGCGTCAGCTTTCTGAGACAACACACTCACAATAGGCAACTAACACATTGTCACAATAGGTAACTAACACACAGTTATCAATATTTCTACTGCTAAACAACAAACTGCCAAAGAGAAACCTTGGGAGTCTCTGCAGTCCCCTCTTCCCCCTCCAAACTCCTGTCTCCAAAGCTACTCATTCAGTTGGGTCTACTTTCCCAACTTCTCTGACGCTGGAAACCCCTCTTCTATCTCATTGCCCCTACGTGAATTCAGACACCTCTCCACCCCGTAACTACATGTTTGTTCCAGGTTTGCCACCTTGCATATACCCTCCCTTACAGCAGTCAAAGCAAAACTCCTACCCAAAATACCTCCTTCCACTGCTCTGTTGAAAATTTCCTCAGCTCTGCAACCAAACTCCATGAGACAGAACACAAAGCCTTGGGAGGTCTGCCATTGCCCTCGCAAACCATCTTCTTTAATATTTAGTTACAACTAGCAGTTGGGGGATCACCAGAACGTTCCTACAGCCAGGGCCTCCACCAATAACCATCTGTCCTGATGGAGACACAGCAGGGCTCCCAGAGGCTCTCGCCCACCCAAGGGAGATGCCGGAAGGGGGATGGGGACACACTTACCTGCAGACCCCCCAGCAGGCAACTGGAAGAAGAGAAGCAAGGAGGTGAGATGGGAGAGCAAAGAGCCTCTGCGGCAATCCTCCATTTCCTCAGGAGCAGGAGGCAGGAGAACACCTACAGAGATGAGGAGGGCCACCCACAGCTCTGGGCCACAGAACAGACAGAAGGGCTCAGGGCTGATAATAATCCCCAGAACAAGAAGAGTCATTATGCTAATGGGCCCCCACAACCCTGGTACCAAGAAACCCCTCCCAGTCCCTCGGAAAGCTTTCACAGACTGCTCTGCCCATAGGACCAGAACCCTCCTGCCTTAGCATAGGGCCTCCTTCAAGTCTGTATGAGTCACAGACCACCAGAGATGCCCAGGGACACAGGCCCAGACTCAGGCCCCTGCCCATGAAGGACCCGCCAGGTCCTGTGTGCTGTTCTTCTACTGCCCCCTAATAATGACCAGGGAACCACTGAGAAGCATGAGAGTCAGACGACATCCTCCTCAAGGACATTGTGGTTCCCACCACACGCATCCTGTATTGAGGCCCTTTGCTTATTGAGTTCACCCAAATTTCAGCTCCCACCTCCCCCCAACCTGTTGCTGCTCAGGACAAAGGACCTGGCCTTACTCCCAACAGAGGGCTCCATCAATTCCCAATGAAAAGTTGATCCTCATCCTCTATATCTCTGAGGAGTTTCTGCCTCAGGACAAAGGAATCCAGGAGGGGGCTGCCTGGGTAGCTTAGTCGGTTAAATAGCTGACCCTTAATTGCAGCTCAGGTCTTGATCTCAAGTCATGAGCTCTAGCCCCATGTTGGCAGAGGGTGTGAAGCTTACTTAAAAAAAAAAAAATAAAAAGAGGATCCCAGGAGAGAGAGAGCACAGAAATAATAAAATGAGTCCTGGTCAGACAAAAAGGGGCTTCAAACCACCTACTGCTGGGTGGAGTCGGGGTCCGGCAGCAAATAGTACTGAGAAGAACAGATTCTGGAGGTGACTGCTGACTTTCTAGTGGCCATATTCAGCCACTCTCTAGGCAACCGCCTTAGGCTAGTTTCTTGACCTGTTCTGCCCCAGTTTCCTCAATGTCAAGTGGGGATAGTAACGGGATCTCACCCCAACATGCAAGGATGTAGTGCTACACAAATGTCAATAAATGAATGAAGTGCAGGCATCACTGTATTTGTCCTGGGTCTTCTCAGAGCCTCATTATTACCCAGCACCAACACCCTCACCATAAGCTCAGCCACTTCCTCAAAGCCAGCTGCTCCCACCTTTCCTTTTATTGGCCAAAAGTATCCTCAGACCCAACTTACCTGCTTAGAAAGCTGAGACTTCTGGAATGTCTCTAACTCAGTAGTGTGAGATCTCAGCAGACCCCAGATCTGCTCTCAGAGATTGCACTTGCAGTCAGCTTCTCTGAGCCCCAAACCCTGCTTCCAAATCCAACGTTGGGTGCCATAGGGTCTTCTTGCCTGAGAGGCAGGTGGTTCCCAGATGAGAGGGGAAGCAGAACCTGAACAGGTTGCAGGGGTCTGAGCCAAAACAGGGTCCTGAGCCCCCTCTAAGTGCTCCCAAACAGGAGGATCCACCCTTCTCTGACTCCTGCACCATTTGAAAGTGAAAGCTTACAAAAAACAATCCCAGCAGACTCTGCCCTATCTTCTGGATATGCACCCCCATTATCCGGAATGCAACAGCATAACCAGAACCAGAAATACAGGACAGGTACCGGTACACTGACCCACCCTGCATGGGGACAAACAGAGGCCCAGATTCAGCAATCCTTTGTTGAAGAACTGCTACTGTCCAGGTTGGCTAACTTCTAGACCAACAGGGAGTGTGTTTGCCAGAGCCAAGATTAATACCTATCCCTGTGCATGGGGCTCTCTGTACTGGCCCTTTACTACCCAGATGGTTACATGTCTATTTGTGAATCACATGTGGCCAGAGCCATTGAGGAGTCCCAGTGTAGTTGCTATGTGTTTTTTTCACCAGGAGACCGCCAAGGTGCTCTCCACAACTTGGCAGCAGAGAGGTTAAGGCTGAGCAACAGGAGCTTCCAGAATCAACTCCAGGACCCTGGCCCTGACCAAATGAATGGACATTGACCCATTGCTTCTTAGTATTTTGTTCTCACACAAGGCTTCGGTACAACAATTCGGCCCTCTCCTTGCCAGGCCACAGTGTGCACAAAGAAAGGCAGATTCTATGGTCTCTGAAAGAAAACCAGGGAGCACCGGGGCTTCCTCACCAGCCTCTCCCTACCTGCAGGTTCCCATCTCAGTAAAGGAGATGGGTGAACCCAGTTATCTCTGCCAGAAACTGGAGGGACATTCCACTACACACTCCATTTTCCCACCCAGTCTACCTCCAATGTACCAGAATGTTCAAGACTTTTCTCAAATCTGTATCCATTGCCATTACCTGGCTCCTGACCACCCTCATCCCCCCTGGCCCAAGAAGGGTGTTCCTGCTTTCCCATGAGTGTCCCCTGCTTACCTCCCGCCTACCTCCTCAAGTTCATTTTCCTTCCACGGTCATGATCCTTTCAAATCAGCTTATGTCAGAACTGCCTCATCTGTTCAAGAAATCCCCCTATAAACCTCTTGTCTATGATCCCCAATCCCAGGCTTCCTCTCTGACCTCTTTCCACCCTCCCCCAGTCTCCCTCACTGGCTTGGGTGACTCCCTCCAGTTCATGGAGCTTTGCCATCCTCAGGCCTTCTCACAAGCCACTGGTTGATCCTGCTTGCTCTTTTGTCCCCCAAGCCCCTCAACATTCCAGTCTCACCTAAAGTGACCTTCCTCAGAGGGGCCCTTGCCAACCTATTCATCCCCATACATGCCCCATACACACGCTTGTTGGAGTTTAATGACACCCTGCTTTTCACAATAGCCCTGACAAGCATTCTTCTGGGGTATGTCTGTGACATTCACAAAGGGAGGTAGTGTGTGCCCTGCTCACATGGCCAGCACATAGTAAACACTCAATAAACTTTGTTGAGCTCATTTGCAGAGGACTCACTGCAGCAGCCCATTGGCTACTCAGCCTTATCTAAATTGGGCAAACATTTCTGTCCATTGAGAAACACGAACACTGTTAAAACGCTGACCTAAACAAGTCAGCCCCTTGGTGGATACAACAATTCCACCATCTTTCCCACTTTTCTTCTTACCCCAAACATAAGTTAGTTCATCACTGAAATGTCCCCAGGATAGAATCGTCAGATTCAACACCAAACACCTTTGCTCACTTAAGTCTGCCCAGTTCTCAGGTGTTCACATGTTAAGTGATTGGTGTTAAGACAATAGCTTGGCCTAGAGCCTCCCTGGTCACACTTCTGCCATGTTGTTGTCATTACTGTCTTCATTCTGCACGTGAGGAAACCAAATCTGAATTCCACAACCACATACTTGGCAAAGACTCTCTCATCCTGTGTTCACTCTTGATTGTTCTGAATGATCTGCTATATTTGTTTTCATGAAACAAGGACTGCCTGATCCACTGATACACGAGAGTGATTGGCTTCTGCTCAGAGGTCTGGTCTGAGATGCTAAAACTCTAAGCACACCTAGGACATCTGGAGAGACCTGAAACATCTGATTTTTTATCCCCAAATGTCCATTTCTTCCAATATCCACTTAGACTTGCGAATGTTGGCAAAATGCAACTTAATGCAAAGTAAACTAAGGAGATAAGGACCTATATTAGCCTCCAGATCCATCCACCATGGCCCCCACCAATCCCTGCCCTCAAGTCTGCTTGAGGGAGACTCCTCAAGACCTAAGAGACATTAGGGGAGTTTGATGAAAAGACTGAGGGAAGGAAAACAAATTTGACTGCGCTCCTCCTAAGTGCCAGGAACTGGGCTACACAAGTTGTATTTATGACACTTCATTTTCACACATGCACACAGAGATGAAGGAAGACATGAGCCCTGCCATCTATTAGTCTTTAATCCAGGAACTTCCTAGAGGAGGGAAGGCTGGACCTGCAAGGACACTCCCCCCACCTCCCAGTCCTCAAGCCCAGCCCAGCCCCCAGCTCTACACAACTCTAGGTGAAAAAGGAACAGGAAGAGGACCTTGGACTCAGCAATGGCTCAGAATGACATGTCCAGAAAGCTTATCTCCTCTGAATTCCAGTCCTTGGATCCCATGTTGGGAGGGAGAAACATGAAGGAATAACAAAGCACAGGGAAGATGTTCCCTAAGGACCCTGGAAGGACACATGGAGGTATTGCAGGAAGGACACCAAACAGCAAACTTCACTGCTCTCCCCCAGCTCATCAGGCTCATGTCTCAGCTGCTTTATCAGCAAACATTGCTCATGGCCATTAATGAGTTTTCTTGCTCAGAATATAAATTATTCTGATGCTAATACAGTTAATATTATACTTTCTTCTTTAGCAGCCATATAATATCTCTTATCTTTCTTCATGTGTGTTTCAAAGTTTCAGAGAATACCTAAGCCATGAAAGAAGGGCTAAGGAAAAATAAATTGTGTTTTATAATGTGTCAGTTGGTGGAAACGATTAAACACGCTTTTTAAAAACCCGTAATTAAGTAAAGCTTAACTTTTGTTATTTTAATTTTTTATTAATATTTTTATTTGAGTATAGTGGACACACTATGTTACATGAGTTTCAGATGTACAACCTAGTGACTCAACAAGTTTAAACATTATGCTAGTTGTGCTCTGTGTTTACAGGTCTGATTCTGCTTTTTTGCTCGCTTGTTTATTCATTTCTTTCTTTTTTTTTTTTTTTTAGATTCCACATAGGAGTTAACTCATATGGCATTTGTCTTTCTCAGTCAGACTTATTTCACTTAGCATAATACCCTCTAGGTCCATTCATATTGTCACAAATAGCACAATCTCATCTTTTTTTATGTCTGGGTAATATTCGATGATGTATATAAACCAACTTTTCCTTATCCATTCCTCAAGCCGTGAACTCTGAAGTTGCTTCCATACTTGGCTTTTGTAAATAATGCTACAACAAACATAGGGATGCATACATCACTTCAAATTAGTGTTTTCATTTTCTTTGTGTAAATAACTAATAGTGATATTAATCAATCATTCATTTATTACTATTACTATTTTGCAATACTATGTTTAATTTTTTGAGGAAACTCTATACTGTTTTCCACAGTGGCTGCAACAGGTTGCATTCCTACCAGCAGTGCAAGAAGGTTCCCCTTTATCCACATCCTCACCAACACTTCTTATTTCTTGTCTTTTTGATTTTAGCCATTCTGACAGGGGTCAAGTAATATCTCATTGTGGTTTTGATTTGCATTTCCCTGATGTTGAGTGAGGTCGAGCATCTTTTCATGTGTCTATTGGTGATCTGTATGTCTTCTTTGGAAAAATATCTATTAGGTCCTCTTCCCCTCCCCCATTTCTTTAATGTTTATTTACATTTGAGAGAGAAAGAGACAGAGCCTGAGCAGGGAGGGGCAGAGACAGGGAGACAGAATCCGAAGCAGGCTCCAGGCTCTGAGCTGTCAGCACAGAGCCTGATGTGTGGCTTGAACCCACGAACTGTGAGATCATGACCTGAGCTGAAGTTGGACGCTTAACCCACTGAGCTACTCAGGCACTCCACCTTTGGACTTGGAAGTAATGAGAGGCACTACACAGATTCTGGAAACCATGCTCATAGTCAAAGCTTCTTGAAATTCACCCAGCATCTGAAAATTATCTACCTCATTCATATCTTGATTCTGGTAGAAGTTCTCTTCTTTCCAACTGGAGTTGACACACAGGAAGAACCAGATCCTTCTTCTTAATTCCTGAATTAACACAGCACTGGTATTTCACGAATAACAGATATTTCCTAAGGTTGGTAAGATAAGTGTGCTTCCACCATCCCAGAATAGGAGGTATATACAGTAGAATATTAGACTGCTTTCCTCTTGAACATCAATCAGCCATTCATTTCTCCAGAAATTTTTGGATGGCCAATGTCTCTGGTCAGAGTGCACATTTCCCAAAATAGAACTGGTGACCTACTCATAGCCTCTGGGTTCATCTGCACAACTCAAGTTGGATAAAATATACACCATTTAATTCTGCAGAGTCATTCAGCCCTCATCTCCTTCATATCCAAGCAGAATAAAGACTGTATGAAATAATTTTCATTACCAAAAGAAGCACTACTTCCAATAGTTAAATTCAGCCTACCCTAAACCAGCTCAGCCAACTATTATCTTCTGTTGCCTGAGCATAAGGCATGAACTGACTGTTCTCATAGCCATACCCCAGGAGACTGCATCCAGAGCAAGAGTGCAAGACACCCAGGTCATCCAGGACTAACCTCAGAGGCTTTTGTCTCAAGGAATGTGAAGCTCCAGAAAGAGCCACCATAAGGAGTCTGGGACAGTGTTGGGGTCCTATGGTCACATAGCCTCAGGGCCATAGGGGAGTAATGGAGAGTTGGCCCCTGGGAGAGCACCATCAACAGCAGAGCCTGAGCTGAACCCATCCCCTGAGAGGCTTACAGGTTCCTCCAAAGAAGAAGGAAGATTGTTAAGGGGCACAGGGGTCTCTGTAGGCACACCCACCACAGAGCAGATGGTCAGGGACACATCCCCTGACTTAATCATGAAGTATGGAAACAGAGTCCCAGTGGAGGTAGTTAGAGGGAAGGAGAAAAGGTGAGATCCATCAGTCATGTTATAGAAGGAGACATCCCCTTCTTTGAGGTCTAAGAAAACACCCACCCTGTGGGGAACTTCATCACCGATTTCCTGACTCTCAGGGAGGACAAGGGCATATAATTTACCTCCGTACCACCCCAGAACCCAGAACCCCAGTTCTGGCAACTCTCTGTACCAGTCTTTCCTCTCCACATCTCCCCTACAGACCCCCAGACCCCACTCGCTTCTGTTTCCATTCTTGATCTCCACCTCCCAGTAGCAGCGCCCTGATGTGATGGCCTCCTGGCCCAAGATGCTACAGGGTCCTCCTGGGTCCTCAGTTGTGTCCTCCAAGGTCACACTAGTCTGTCCACCAGAGACAGCAAGGTGCGGATCTGCAGACGCTGGATCCAGAGTGACAGACACTGCAGAGAGAGTTGCCAATCATGCAAGACCTTCCCCTGCCCCATAATAAGGGCACACAACCACCACCACCACCCTCAGACACCTAGTTGCATATGGGAAGGGCTAAGCCTCCTGAGATGAGAGTCTTGTGACTCAAGTACACAGCTCTCCAAGCAGGAGAAGTAAGCATAAGACTGATCTGAGGGTTAGATGGGTCACAGGGAACTTGAGGAACTAGTCTGGACTCAAGGACTTAAGGATATCTATTTGGAATCCAATATCAGCCACATCCACTAAGCTCAGCTATGTGACTTTCACTGCCCCATCCCACTGCACAACCATTGATGGTGCCAGCATTTGTATCACCACAGCAAGCTAAAGGAGACATCAGAGGCCATGGGGCAGCAGTAGGAGTACCCAGAAAGAATGAGAAGTAACTCACAGGCCTGGAACTTCTCCTTCCGCCAGTCTACAAGAGAACCATATTTCACAAATGTAACAACAAATCAGAGATTTGAGGAGACTGTACATATCAGTGTTGATATCTTTCGGAAAAATCGCTGGGAAACATTCAACTGAAGCATTTATTTCTTTTACACACACACACACACACACACACACACACAGCCATCATGCTACAGCCTTCCCATGAAAGCCAAGCTATAAAACTTAACCACTGAGAGGCTGGATAACAACTTGAAAAGAAAGCTCTAGACCCAGATTTCACCATCATATTATGCTTTCTCAAGAATCCTTAGCCACACATCTATCCTGAAAGCTAGGTTTTTTTGAGAAGAATTGGGGAGATAAAAAATTCTGAGGCCTCCATTTATTTCTAAAGAATTGATTAAACTGAACTTGGAGGTTGAATCTAAGCCATGGTAGAGACCATACAACCTGGCAGAGCTGAACTTGGAAGACAACTACAAGCCCTGGGTGAGGAGAATTGAGGACACAGCATCAGAGAAATTGTCCCTAGTCAGAAGGCAATGGAGAGGTTTCAAGGAAGGGAGAGACAGAAGTTCAAGCAGGAAAGACATACATTCAGTGAAAGGACAGACACTATGAACTTGTTTCCCCTTTTCATGGGTTATTGGGAGGAAAATATCCCTATATGTAAGGGGAAATCAAAAATATCAGGTCTAGTCATCTGCTTCCCCCCTTAACTGCTCAGAGAGATCGAAATCACCAGGAGAAACCCCATGTAGTAGGTACCCAAATATGGTCATGTCCTAGGCCCCCTTATTCATGGCATTGAAAAATTATTTTTCAATTTTTAAATACGATGAGATCAGATATTACTTCACCTTACGCTATGAGCTGACCAATATGCAAATATTGATTCTACTGTAATGGTCTCTGTCCTTACAAAATAAAAAGGTATACAAGGTATACATTAAAACACATGCACTTCAATCCATCAGAGAAGGGGGAATGCTAAAAGAAGACTATTTGATCCTTATTTTTAATAAATAAATCCCAGGAATCAGGGAGACTCTCTAAGGGGGTTTCCTCACACATCTAGCCCCAGGTCTCCTGCATCCCTGGCTCCCCCTTCTCTGCTCTCATAGTCCATGTTCATGATCATGAACAAAACAGCTGGGACAAACACCTGTGCATGCACACACACACATACACACCCCACACAGGTTCAAAGGACCCAGATTCTTAACTCACACCGGTGCTAAGTGGTGTTCTGGATAACTTTCACTGCTTTAGGATGCCCCTCACCACACTCTTGCCCCAACTGCTACTGGAAGGCTGAGATGGTCTCAGATCAGAAGCAAACTCAGTCAGAAAAGTACTTCAAAACTGCTCAAAATACTCTAAGTCTTTTCAGAAATCTCTCAAAGAGGTAGCAGGGAGTTTATTACTTCTTGTGCACCCAAAAACTTTGCACACCCTCTGTGTACTTTACACTCAAACCACCGTGATTATGATTTGTGGTCTCTCTTCCACCACTCTGACCTACCCAAAATCTCTCCAAGAGGAATCACAGGATTTCTATTCCCTTCTCATCTCCTCTCTTCCTCACTGCTTTTCTTTCCCTGATTTGTTCCCAACTTTTCTGATAAACAATTTTCACTCCTCTAACTTTCTCCTACCGTATCTTCACACATTGACCTGATAAATCAAACCAGTAACAAGCCCATCAGGTAAACATGCAATTGTCCTAAGGAGAGATAATGGTTGTGAAAAATTATACGTTACAGTTCTTTCAAAAAAAAATTTTTTTTTGACTTCTTCCTCTGTTACACAAACATACACATAAGATTTTGTATATAATTGCAGGTAGCTCTCAGACCCACCACCAGGAGTCCATAAATATCCTGGAAGCTCTGGATCTCAGATTCAGAACAGGCAATTTAAAGCAATTACTTTCACAGCAAGCAGGGTAGTTTAGAGGAAGAAACCCAACTTGGACAAGGAGCATGAGGAAACAAATGATGACCACCATTCCAGGGGACCAAGACAAAAACAGGAAAATCAAAAGTAGATCCGCAAGATGTAGGAATTTCAGGGTAAAATGGATTCAGAACCAAGGATCCCCTTAGGAATACCTGAATCGTAAGCAAGCAAGAATGATATCTGAAATCTTCTAGAGACAGCAATTTCTGGTGTACAAAGCCATTACTGTGTTACAACTGTCCTTATAAATGAGCACTCTTTTGTCACTGCTCCAGCAAAAGCATCAGTTGAACAAGGTGTGTTCAGATGAAGTTGCTAATCCTAAGAGTGACCTTCAGTAGAGGACTGGTCAGAATAGAGGCAGATCTGTGTTTCCCAGAAGAGTTCCTGAAGTCTTCACAAGGAAATGACAAACATGACAAGGAGACCAGGGACACCCACCCTGTCCTGGTATGGGGTCCACTGACAGAGAAGGGGGAAGAGTTGAGGCTGAAGGGGTAAGGGCACAGAAAACTGAGTTACTCACCTGCATACAACTGCGCCTTCCTCCAGCCTGAAAAGGGACACACTCTAGTGAAATATGAGCCAGAACAAGAATGCTTAGCATTGATCTACTGGCCTTGCCTCCTCTCTGTACTACAGGTGACACTCCCAACAGAGTAGGGAGGCTGGAGAGGACATATCCTCCTGCGATGTGCACACAACAGGGTATTGGGGGAAATTCCCTGGATCACAGGTCAGAAAGCCTGAATTGCAGGCTGAGTTCCACCCCAGCCTGCTGCAGCTGTGTGACCTTTTGCAAAGCCATTTAGTATCCTGTGCCTTGAAAACCTCAAATATATTTATTCTATCTCCATTCAGTTTTGCTTTTATGAAAATATTTTAGGGAATAAAATATAAATTATTCCATAATTATAAACAGAAATCATTATTACATCCAATGTTTTCCAGCAAAGAGATATTTGGGAAAGAACACAAAAGGGGACATGAATTAAGGACAGGGATTAGGTGGGATCTGGGGTAAAAAGGCCCAAACTTTCTCAGAAAACACATCACTGTTCTGGAGCATTGACAGCTAACCCCACCACATTCCCACCCATGGTCTGCCCAGTCCTCTACCCATACTTTGTGACCAGCACCTCCAGGCACTGGAGAGAAAAGACTCTCCCTGGGTGGTGTTATATGGAGGGGACACACTCCTAAACTTAATGACGCCATTTATTTACACAGCTTCTTTACCAAAATCTCAGAGCATCCAGTTTGAATGAGAACTAGTTGCACTGAAGGCTAAAAAGTTAGCAAGATGGTGGGAAGATGAGCACTGGAATAACCCAAGATGCGTGACAGACTCCAGGGACCACCATCACCCCAGGTTCCCAAGCACTGGGTGGGAAACAGCACCCCAGATAGGGAAAGTCCATGGAGCAGGGTCCTGCCCCCCACCAACTTCCACTTCTGCCCCAGGGAAGGGTCCATATGTCTGTGCCTGAAACAAGGAGAAGGGACACCTTAGCTTAGGTAGGACAGGACACCCAAAGACAACTGGAGAGTCACTCACCACCCAGGTAAATGGATTTCCTCCTGCCTGAAAGACAACACAGGAAACTGGTGAGCTAATAACCAGAGTGTCTTCTACACAGGGGACTCAGAAACTTCTGGGGAAAGAACAGAATTTACCGAGATCTTCTTGGAGTTCATCTGAAAGAGAGTGAAAAATAAGTATGAACTCCCATCCTTAAGAAAGGATGAACCTAGAGAACCCATAAAAGGACTTCTCTGTATCTTAGAAGATCTAACTCCAGACCCGCCTCCACAGCTCCAGCTGTCCTCTCTGGACCTGTTCACCCACCTGCTTCCAGCCAAGCCCCTTGCTGTCAGCTTGTCCTCTGCACCACCTTCCACACTAGCCTGCCTTGGCTCCTGAGCTGCCTTACCTCTGGCCTTCAACGCCTCCTCCTTTGTCCGCCGGGCCTCCTCCTTGTCCCTGCGCAGTCTCTCCCATTCCTGCATCTCCTGCCTCTTTACAGTATGTTCTGTCTTGATGTAATAGGCAGCCCCAAGGAGTGAGAGCATCAGCACCACGAGGCTCACTATGAAAGCTGGCTTCCAGGGAGAGGCCTGGGGGAAGAAGGGCTCTGTGGCCAGCCAGAGACCCCATCAGCGGCACAGACCAGGGCAGCCCAGCCCAACACTCACAGAAACCCTAGGCCACTCCCTCTGGCCCTGCTGGGAATGGGAAGTAGTGCTGACCTGGGATGAAAATGACCATCGCCTTCTTCTGGTCCAGGACGGGGTTGAGGACTGAGCAGGTCATGTTCCCTGAAGAGCTGTCCCTCACCACCAGAGCAGACTCCACGCTGAACAGCCCTTCAGTGTCTTGGGCATGGGTCTCAGAGAATGTCAGGAACTTTTCCCCATTAGCAGCTCTCCACTGTATCTGGGGCTTTGGGAACCATCCCGAGGCCGTGCACACCACTCGGACCCCATCCTCCTCTGGCCCTGTGATGTGCACTTGAGGGACAGAGCCCACACCTGTGAGAGAGAAGCTGGAGAGCACAAGGAGGCCTTCCAGAATCCAGGGATGCCAGCAGAGCCTTCCTCTGCACAACTCTGATGTAGCATTGCATTCCAGGGCTCCCTGGGGAGTGGTCCCTGCAAGGATTAGAGCAGGGGTCCTGCCACAGGGAACAGAAGGAAGGAGCATGGAGACATGCAGAGGGCAGGGCTCTTCTCCCATCCGTGAAGCTGGGAAGTCCATCACCCAGAGTAACACAAAGGAATTTCATCCCAAGTTCTATCCTTCTCTGCTCTTCTCACCTCACACACTCTCCAGGGCATTGGCTAGAACACTCACTGCCCTGTGGTAAATCATTTCCATCCTTGACAACCTTACCTACTTCCTGAGCTCCCCCCGCTAATATCCACATGTTAGCTCTGCCAGGATTCCTCACAGATGCTTCAAACTCAAACCCTGAACTGATTCATATTTGGCTTCTCTGTGATAGGGTGATGATGAAAATATTCCCAATCCTTAAGCCTGTTTTACATCCAGCTCACCTTCTGCCTATGAAGGCATATTTTTAATGCCTTCACACTCTGCTTCCGGGTTCCATCATGGGACTTATCTGGGCCACTGAGAGTTCAGGGAATGTGACTCCAGCAGAGTTGGAAAGTACTTGTGCCATTGCCTTGCCCTCTGTCACAGGAAGGACATGCTTGGGCTAGAGCAGTCCTTCCAGCTAAAGCTGTCCTAGATCAGCCAACAGCCCAATGAACTTCACCCATGTGAGTAAACCTAGTCAAGGTCGACTGTCAGGACAAAATATATTAAAAGGCAGAGGCTTCTTGTCCCTGTTGAAAGTAAGGTCCCTTCCCATCCTTTTTCTTATGCCATTTCTTGAGGAAATTTGTGATTGTGGGGGCTTTCTCCCCTCTTTGAAATGTATACATGTCCTTTGCGAAAACTACATAGGCCTTTTGTCGGGGTTGTGATCCAGGAATGTGTTTCTAAAGACCGTGGGAGCCCTCTTTCTGAACTGTTAACACCAAGGTGGACAGCACCCCTCTCTCCCAGTTACTGGGGGAGTGTAGGAGCCTAACCTCACTGGGGACCAGGGCCCAAGTGCAAAACCACTTCCTGTCATAAAGATGGGAGAAGTTGTAAAAACAAACTGTTTTAACTTTTATTTGTCTGGAAAACTCTTCATCTTTCCTTCCATTCTGAATGACAGCCTTGCTGCAGGTTTTTTCCTTTCAGTACTCTGAATGTATCATGCCACTCCCTCCTGGCCTGACAATTTTCTGTTGAAATCTCTACTGAGTAACAGGAGGAAGTGTTGAACCACTATATTGCACTATATTGAGCCACTATATAAAACTACATGTTAACTACACTGGAATTTAAAAGCTTTTTTTTAACTTTTAAGATTGGAGAATTTGTTTTCCTTGGGATAAAGCCAATCAGCTAACAGAGATGGTCACCACAAGTAGAAGTACATTTAGGGTGCACTGCCCATGACAAATGATACCGTCAAGTCGATTTACTTGAGGACTAGTAACTGTCTATCCAGAGAACATGTATGTAACAAGTTGCGTCTGCATGGCTATGTAAAAAGGTGAGATTTCTTCTGTCTTTGCAACTCCTTGGTAGATTCTCTGGGATGCACATCACTTACTGGTTAATGATAATGCCATAATAAAAATGTTTTCTCTCCCTACTACCTTTGCAAAGAGGATTTCTGAATTTGGAGACTTTGTCTTTAATTATATTTCCCCTACACTTAAGATGCATGTGGGGCGCCTGGGTGGCTCAGTCGGTTGAGCGTCCAACTTCAGCTCAGGTCATGATCTCACGGTCGGTGAGTTCGAGCCCCACGTC
Organism: Prionailurus viverrinus; assembly: GCF_022837055.1. Classification (NCBI taxonomy): domain Eukaryota; kingdom Metazoa; phylum Chordata; class Mammalia; order Carnivora; family Felidae; genus Prionailurus; species Prionailurus viverrinus. The sequence continues at coordinate 30,971,487 of NC_062565.1, read as the reverse complement.
GGGCCCTGGGCTGATGGCCCAGAGCCTGGAGCCTGCGTCCGATTCTGTGTCTCCCTCTCTCTCTCTGCCCCTCCCCCGTTCATGCTTTGTCTCTCTCTGTCTCAAAAATAAATGAAACGTTAAAAAAAAATGAAAAAAAATAAATAAATTAATTAAAAAGATGTATGAGTAAGCACCGTTAAGATTTGTCAAACACAGCTCAGGTGAGCTGAACTCCCCTAATGCTCAACAGTAAGTAAATGGTTGTTACTATGCGCAGCTGAGATTTCTGTCTATGTTGCACAGCATTATGACAGCAATCAACAACTAACACAAAATAACAATACTTCTAAATACTACTACTAAACAACAAATTGCCAAAAAATAAGCAAACAAACAACAATTAAAAAAAAAAAACCTTGGGAGTCTCCAGTCCCTTCTCTCCAACCCCCAAACTCTTTGTGTCCCCAAATCCACCCACTCAGTTGGGTTACTTTCCAAACATCTCTGACACTGAAACCCCTTCTCTTCTCCCACCCCACTGCTCTGACATCAATTCAGGGAACCATCCTCCCCACCCTGTAACTACATGTCTTTCTCCAGTCTTGCTCACCTTCTATATACCCTCTCTTACAGGTGTCAAAGCAAACCTCCTCCCAAAAACACCTCCCTTCACTGCTCTGTTTAGAATTTCCTCAGCTCTTCTTCCCAACTCCGTAATACACCACACAAAGCCTTCTATGGTCTGGCATCGCCCCTAACCTCAAAACCCCTCACCACTTCTTCCCAAGTTCTCCCACCCGGGCCACTCCAGCCCCAGGACTATTTGGTTAACTGTTGAACTGCTCATAACCACAATCACCATGCTTTCTGTGCCCTTCATCAACCACCAGGGCTCTTTGGAACACTTTCTGGATTCACTCAAGTACCTGCTCAAGTGTGTACTCCTCATGCACTGTTCAAGATCAATCCTTTCTCTCTGCCCGTGGACTAGGATTGTCACTTCTCAGCAACCTCCCATCCACCTGTCTCACCAACCACATGGCTTCCTTGTCTGCCCAGACACACCAGCCACACTCCAACCTTGGTTGTTTCACATGAGTATTCCTCTGCTTGGAACTCTCACCCCCAGATACCCACTTAGCTAAGTCTCTACTCACCACCATCCAACATCCTCTATAACCCATCTGTCTGTCTATTTACTGTCTTTAACATAAACTCTGCAGGACAGGGATCTCTATTTGGTTCACTGATGTATTCAGGTGCCCAGAAGGGATATATAGGGATTCTATATATCTTAAAAGGGTATAAAGAATTAAGTGGGTTGGGAATGCAAGCTGGTGCAGCCACTCTGGAAAATACTATGAAGGTTCCTCAAAAAAACTACAAATAGAACTACCCTATGACCCAGCAATTGAACTACTAGGCATTTATCCAAGGGATACAGGTGTGCTGTTTCAAAGGGACACATGCACCCCCATGGTTATAGCAGCACTATCAACATTAGCCAAAGTATGGAAAGAGCCCAACTGTCCATCGATGGATGAATGGATAAAGAAGAGGTGGTATATATATACAATAGAGTATTACTCGGCAATCAAAAAGAATGAAATCTTGCCATCTGCAAGTACGTGGATGGAACTAGAGGGTATTATGCTAAGTGAAATTAGTCAGCCAGAGAAAGACAAAAATCATATGACTTCACTCATATGAGGATTTTAAGAGACAAAACAGATGAACATAAAGGAAGGGAAACAAAAATAATATAAAAACAGGGAGGGGGACAAAACAGAAGAGACTCATAAATATGGACAACAAACTGAGGGTTACTGGAAGGGTTGAGGGAAGGGGATGGGCTAAATGGGTAAGGGGCACTAAAGAATCTACTCCTGAAATCATTGTTGTACTATATGCTAACTAATTTGGATGTAAATTTTTAAAAATTAAAAAAATAAATAAATAAATAAATAAATAAATAAAGTACAGGTGTGGGAAAAAAAAGATACTGGTATATTGTTAGGACAGACAAATTAATGCAAAAATGGGGGTAAGGGGTGTTGAGTAACAGATAATTAGCCAGTCCTTAGAGGAAAAATTTTAAAAGAATGTACTCATGAACTTGCATGCATTGATGACAGAGTTGTAAATCAAAAGAAATATTTCTGATTTACTTTTCATCAATTTAACAAAAATGTGATTTTATACTCGAGTCGTAATACTTTCTTTTATGAAAGAAAACTTAAAAATAAACTGATGTTTGGGGCACCTGGGTGGTTCACTCGGTTGAGCGTCTGACTTCAGCTCACGTCATGATCTCGCAGCTCGTGAGTTCGAGCCCCGTGTCAGGGCTCTTTGCTGACAGCTCAGAGCCTGGAGCCTGCTTCAGATTCTGTGTCTCCCACTCTCTCTGCCCCAACCCCTCGCATTCTGTCTCTGTCTCTCTCAAAAATAAATAAACATTTAAAAAAGGAAATAAACTGATGATTTTTCTAACAACAAAAAAAAGAATTAAGTGAGTGATGGGCATTGAGGAGGTCACCTGTTGGGATGAGCACTGGGTGTTGTATGGAAACCAATTAGACAATAAATTATATAATAAATAAATAAATAAACATTAAAAAATAAAAAAAAAAGAATTATAAGGATTCCTATTGAACTAAGCAATAAGTGAAAATCACTCCTTTCCTCATTTCTAAAATGAGGGGACTGATTCACTTGGCCCCTGAGGTCGCTCCCAACTCCAACACTCAGGACACTAAATATAGATCAACCACTCACCTGCCACCTTCAGCTCCAAACTGGCCTCTTCATAGAAACCTCCCTTTCTGAAGAAGCAGGTATACAGCCCGTTGTCGGAAGCCTGGACCTTGTGGATACGCACAGTGGCCTCCCCCTGGCTGAGGAAGTCCTTCACCAGCGAGGTCCGCCCTGTGTACTGAGCCAGCTGCTCTTCTTTCTGTTCCTGCTGGTTTTCATAGATGAACACTGCTTCTGAGAACTTGGAGCGGAACCACCGCAGCTCCATGTTTTCCACATCCATGGCTGGGGACACATGACAGGGCAGCGTGACGTTCCCACCCATCACTGCCACAATGGGGTCCGAGGGGCCAGTCACCACAAACTCCTCTGTGGACACAGACACAGGAGTGAGAAAGTGGAGAGACACAGGTAGGGAGGCATGGAACACATACTGTCAGGTGGGGGGCCCAGGCAGGCAGGGGTGAGTAGCAGGTGGGAGGCTCTGACCTGATAGACTGAGCTGTGACCACTCTGAATTGGGACAAGATCATCTTACCACACCTTTGAAACCCGGAAATGATATCAAAGAGACTCCCTCAGCAGCCTGTGTTCCTGGTTTCCAGCCCTCCATGAAGGACTCTCTAACTCAGGGGTTCTAACCTTCCATAAGCATTACAATCACCAGGAAGGCTTGTAAAACACTGACAGCTGGGCTCCACCCCCAGAGCTTCTGATCAGTACATCTGGGGTGGATCCAACGATGCACATTTCTAAGGGGTTCCCAGGGATGCTGAGACTGATGTTCCAGGGACCATACTCTGAGATCACAGCTCCAGCTTGGCTCCTCTTAGAACAGGACTGAAAACTGGTTGAAGTTTATTATTTCTGCCCATGTGTTTCTCCTCTGCTGAATTACATGTGCATTAAAAACTAGAGCCCACAGTTATTTCCATTAAAACCTGCCCTCACTCCATCACACAAGCACCCAAATCACCACCACCTTTCACAGGCCTTGGTTTTCTGAGACGTGGTGGACACGTCATGACATGACACTTCTGCAGAAAGAACCCTGTTGCATCTACAAAGAGTGACTTCTCATCTCCTGTGCTACTCCACTTTGGCTGAGTCACTATCTGTCTCACCTGAGGAATGACAGTGACTAGTCTCCCTGGGACTATCCTCTTCCCAGCCCCATTTGTGTGACCCTTTTAACCTGTAAGTAAAACCAGGTCCCCTCTCTATCCAAGCCCTCCAATGCCTCTCTGGTTCCCGAAGTGACCTGCAAGCCCAATAAGGATGATCCCTCAGTGCTCTCTGACATCCAACTCTTGTTTCTCTTTCTTGCTCACTCTGTTCCACCCAACACGTGCCTCCTCTGCTCCTTCAACACCCAGGCACACTGCCTGCTTTGCTCTGGCTGCTCCCCACTCTGGAAACCCTCTTTCCTTGGCGATCCGGACAGGATGGTACTCCACATCTTCATTCCCATCTCACTGCCTACACCGACCACCTTATGGAGACTACTGCCTGCCCACACACCCTCCTGCACCGCTGACTGCCCACCCTGCTCTACTTCCTTCTCCCACACTGTCCACTCCTCTAACAGACAGAGATTCCATGGAGTTGAGGTAGTTAGTACTCGCTGTCTCCTGCCAGAATGTAAGCTCTGTGGAGACAGGGACTCTGGTTTGTACATAGATCAGCACCTTACACAAACTTCATACCCTATAAATATTTAAGGAATGTAATGAATTAATAACTGAATAACTACTTAGATACCAATAGAGCCAGCAAACAAAAAATAAAAGGAAATTTATTTCCACACTTTTCATAGTGAAATTCACATTTTTTTTTTACTTTGTAAGACATAAACTCCTCATTGGACAACTGTCTTGGTCCCCTTCCCTTATTTTATGGTCCTGGGACTCTTCCTTTTTTTTTTTAATTTATTTTATTTACATTCAAATTAGTTAACATACAGTGTAGGATTGGTTTCAAGAGTAGGACCCAGTGATTCATCACTTGCATATGACACCCAGTGCTCATCCCAACAAGTGCCCTCCTTAATGCCCAACACACATTTAGCCCATCCCCTACCCGCTTCTCCTCTAGCAGTCCTCAGTTTGTTCTCTGTATTTAAGAGTCTCTAATGGTTTGCCTCCCTCTCTGTTTTTATCTTACTTTTCCTTCCCCTCTGCTGTTTTGTTTCTTAAATTCTACAGATGAGTGAAATCATATGGTATTTGTCTCTCTCGGACTCATCTCGCTTAGCATAACACCCTCAAGTTCCATCCACATTGTTGCAAATGGCAAGATTTCATTCTTTTTGCTCACCGAGTAGTATTCCATGTACATCTATACTGTTTCTTATTTATCTATTAATCAGTCAATGGACATTTGGGCTCTTTCCAATACTTTGGCTATTGTTGATAGTGCTGTTATAAACATTGGGGTGTGTGTGCCCCTTTTAATCAGTACATTGGTTTCCTTTGGATAAATACTTAGTAGTGCAATTGCTGAGTTGTAGGGTGGTTTTATTGTTAATGTTTTGAGGAACCTCCATACTGTCTTCTAGAGTGGTTGCATTTGGTTCTGGGACTCTTCTTAAATATTTAATTATACCTAGTGGTTGGGGGACCACCAGACCTTTCCTACAGCCAGGGCCTCCACCAAGAACCATCTGTCCTGATGGAGACACAGCAGGGCTCCCAGAGGCTCTTGCCCACCCAAGGGAGATGCAGGAAGGGGGATGGGGACACACTTACCTGCAGACCCCCCAGCAGGCAACTGGAAGAAGAGAAGCAGGGAGGTGAGACAGGAGAGCAAAGAGCCTCTGCGGCAATCCTCCATTTCCTTGGGGCTGGGAGGACACACGGCAAGAGGCAGGAGAACACCTACAGAAATGAGGAGGGCCAGCTCACAGCTCTGGGCCTCAGAACAGACAGAAGGGCTCAAGGCTGATAATAATCCCCAGAACAAGGAGAGTTTTTGCTACTAGTCATTATGCTGATGGGGCTGGGGACCCAGGACAAAGGCTGCTCAGGACAAAGCAACTGGCCTTACTCCCAACAGAGGGCTCCATCAATTCCCCATGAAAAGTTGACCCTCATCCTCTATATCTCTGAGGACTTTCTGACCCAAGAGAAAGGAATCCAGGAGGGGGCTGCCTGGGTAGCTTAGTCGGTTAAATATCTGACCCTTAATTCCAGCTCAGGCTTTGATCTCAAGTCATGAGTTCAAGCCCCACGTTGGCACAGTATGTGAAGCCTACTTAAAAAAAAAAAAAATAAAAGGATCCCAGAAGACACAGAGCACAGAAATGATAAAATGTGTCCTGGTCAGACAAAAAAGAGCTTCAAACCACCTACTGCTGGGTGGAGTGGGGGTCCGGCAGCAAATAGTAATGAGAAGAACAGATGCTGGAGGTGACTGCTGACTTCTCCAGATTCAGCCACTCTCTGGGCAACCACCTTAGGCTAGTTTCTTGACCTTTTCTGCCCCAGCTTCCTCAATGTGAAATGGGGATAGTAATGGGATCTCACCCCAAGATACAAGGATGTAGTGCTACACAAATGTCAGTAAGTGAATGAAGTGCAGGCATCACTGTATTTGTCCTGGGTCTTCTCAGAGCCTCATTATAACCCAGCACCACCACCCTCACCACAATCTCAGCCACTTCCTCAAAGCCAGCTGCTCCCACCTTTCCTTTTATTGGCCAAAAGTATCCTCAGACCCAACTTACCTGCTTAGAAAGCTGAGATTCTGGAATGTCTCTAACTCAGTAGTGTGAGATCTCAGCAGACCCCAAATCTGCTCTCAGAGATTGCACTTGCAGTCAGCTGCTCTGAGCCCCAAACCCTGCTTCCAAATCCAAAGTTGGGTGCCATAGGGTCTTCTTGCCTGAGAGGCAGGTGGTTCCCAGATGAGTGGGGAAGCAGAACCTGAACAGGTTATAGGAGTCTGAGCCAAAACAGGGTCCTGGGCCCCTACTAAGCACTCCCAAACAGGAGAATCCACCCTTCTCTGACTCCTGCACCATTTGAAAGTGAAAGCTTACAAAAAACAATCCCAGCAGACTCTGCCCTGCCCTCTGGATGGTGCTCCCCAGTTATCAGTAAGGAAGCAACGTGATCAGAGCCACAGAAACAGGGCAGGTCCAGGTACACTGACCCACCCTGCAGGGAGTCACACAGAGGGACAGACTCAGCAATAGTTTGATGAACAACTGCTACTCTCCAGGTTGGCTAACTTCTAAACCATAAGCAGAGAGTGTGTATGGCACAGCCAAGACTAATACCTACCCCTATGCATGGCTGTTCACTACTGAGACTCTTCATGACAGTTGGTGAATACCATGAGGCAAGAGTCTTTGAAAAGCCCCTGGTGTAGCAGCTTTGCTTTTCTTCACCCTGAGACCACATAGGTGTGGCAACAGAGAGGTTACTACTGGGCATCAGGAGCTTCCAGGACCAGTTCCAGGACTCTGGCCCTGCCCAAGCTGAATGGACAGCACCCTGTGGCTTGTTAGTATTTTACAAGTATGCATGGCCTGGATACACCATTCAGTCCCCTCCCTGCCAGGCTGCAGTGTGCTCTAGGAAAGATGGATGTTATGGTCTCTGAAGGAAAACCCTGGAGCACTGGGGCTTCCTCCAGCCCCTCCCTACCTGTATGTTCCCATCTCAGCAGGACACCTTGGTTCACTCAGTTACATCTGCCAGAAACTGGAGGGTCATTCCACTACACAGTCCATGTTCCCACCCAGTCTACCTCCAATGCACCAGAAATGTTCAAGACTTTTCTCAAATCCATATCCATGGCCAGTATCTAGTTCCTGGCCACCCCCATTTCTCCCCTGGCCCAAGAAGGGTGTCCCTGCTTCCCCATGAGTGTCCCCTGCCCACCTCCAGCCTGACCTCCTCAAGTTCATTTTCCTTCCAAGGTCATGATCCTCTCAAGTCAGATCTGCCTTATCTGTTCAAGGGATTGCCCTGTAAACCTCTTGTCTGTGATTCCCAGGGCACAGCTTCCTCTCTGACCACTTTCCATCACTCTGCCAGTTGTCCCTCGCTGGCCTGAGTTAGTTCCTCCAGTGAGTTCCTCCGTTCTGAAGCCTCGGGCCTTCTCACAAGTCATTGTATCATCTTGCTCTCTCATTCTCTCTCTCTCTCTCTCTCTCATCCCCCAAACTCCTTAACGTCTCAGTCTTGCCTAATGTGACCTTCCCCAGAGGAACCCTCGCCCACCTGCTCATCCCCATACGTGCCCCATACACGTACTTGTTGGAGTTTTACCGGCACCCTGTCCTCCAGCACAGCTCTGACATTGGTTCTTCTGTGGAATGTCTGTGGCATCCACAAAGGGAGGCATGTGTGCCCTGCTCACGTGCCCAGGACACAGTAAACAATAAACTTTGCTTGAGCTCATTTGCAGAGGACTCACTGCAGCAGCCCATTGGCTACTCAGCCTTGTCCAAATTTGGAGAACATTTCATTCCACTGAGAAACACAAAGACGGTTAACTCTGACCTAAACACGTCAGCCCAGCCCCTCGGTGGTACAACCCCACCATCTTTCCTGCTCCTCTTTCCTTCCTGCCCCAAATATATATGCTTCACTGAAACATCCCCAGGCTAGAAACTCAGATTCAACCACCTTTGCTTACTCCCTCAAGCCTGCCCAGTGCTCGGGTGTTCATGAGTTAAGTGACTGGTGTTAAGACACTAGCTTGGGCTACAGCTTCCCTGGTCACATTTCTGCCAGGTTGTTGTCATTTATCTTCATTCTACAGGAGAGGAAACCAAATCTCTCAGAGTTTTGCAACCACACACCCAGCAAAGCCTCACCCAGCCTGCATTCACTCTTGATTGTTCTGAATAATTCACTGGATTTGTTTTCATGAAACAAGGCCTGAGTGGCTCATGGTGCATGGGCTTGATTGTTTTCTGCCTAGATGTCTGGTCTGAGATATGAAAACTCTGCACAAATCCAAGACCTCTGGATATATCTGAACACATCCCAGGTTGTCATCCGCAAAGGTCTATTCTGCCAATATCCACTTAGACTTGGGACTATTGGGAAAATGTACCTTAACGGAAAAATAACAAATGAGGGGAGGGTGGGTGACTCAGTCCATTAAGCATTTGACTCTTGATTTTGGCTCAGGTCACGATCTCACAGTTTGTGGGATCAAGTCCCTTGTCGGGCTCTGTGCCCTCCGAGAGAGGAGCCTGCTTGGGATTCTTTCTCTCCCTCTCTTTTTGTCCCTCGCCCACTCATGTGGGTGCGCACACTCACTCTCTCTCAAAAATAAATAAACTTTTTAAAAAGTCAATATTTTTTTTAAAAAATAAAGAAAAATAACAAATGAGATAAGGACCAATATCAGCTTCCAGGTCCGCCCCCCCCCCACCCATGCCACCACCAATCCCTGCCCAACGGGGAGACTCCTCAATGCCTAAGAGACATTAGGGAAATTTGATGTAAAGACTGTGCGAAGAATTTGACTGAGTTCCTACTAAGTGCCAGGAACTGGGCTACACAAGTTGTATTTATGACACTTCATTTTCACACATGCACACAGAGATGAAGGAAGACATGAGCCCTGCCCTCTATTAACCTTTAATCCAGGAACTTCCAAGAGGAGGGAAGGCTGGACCTGCAAGGTGCACCCCTCCTTACTGCCCCACATGACCCACTCCACGAGCCCAGCCCAGCCCCTAGCTCCACACAGCTCTGGGTGAAAGACGAGCAGGAAGAGGACCTTGAACTCAGCAACGGACCAGGATGATATGGCCAGAAAGCTTATCTCCCTTGAAGGCCAGTCCTTCTATCCCAGGATGGGAGGAAGGGGAGAGGAAGGAATGACAAAGCACAGGGAAGATGTTCCTGAAGGACACTGGAAGGACACCTGGGGACACTGCAGGAAGGACACCACACAGCAAACTTCACCGTCCTCCCCCAGCTCTCAGACTCATGTTCCAGCTGTTCGTCAACAAATACTGTCCACTGGCCATGAATGATTTTTCTTGCTCAATATAAGTGATCCCGATGCTAGTGTGTTAATATTATACTTTCTCCTTTAACAGCTATGTAATGCCTCTTATCTTTAGTTGTTTCAAGTACTTTGAAACACTTTTCAGATAAATACTGAAGCCATAAATCAACGGCTAATATAAAAAGAAGTGTAATTTTAAAATGTGACGTTTGGTGGAAAGGATTAAACCTCATCTTTAAAAATCTGCAATCTGGTGAATCTTAATTTATTTTGACGCTGTGAAGGTGAAGGTTCACTGGGTTATCTTCCACTGCAGGAAAAAAGTTTATACAAGTGTTTCCTGCTTGTTTGGTATCTGGAAAAACTGAAAAATAACAGGAAACACACACACATACACACATGCGTGTACACACACATAAGGCGATAGTTTCTGTGTAGATTTCAAAATGTTCCTTCCTTTTCTAACCAGTATGACCATGCTGGTGGGTTGAGCTCTGCCCTGGGAGTCTGCTGAGGACAAGAGTAAGAGCTCAGTGGGGATGATCAGTATCCCCTGAGTCTGCACACCTGCCCCTCTGGTGAGCACAGACCTTACTAATGGAGGCTGTCTTCCCATATCTGAACTATCCAACCAAAGATGCCTCAGAAAATTCCTTAGTCCCTTACTCATTCCCAGGAGTGGGGCCTGCCCGGGCCTCTCACAGGTCGACGGCAAAGCCCAACTGGCCAGGGCACCTGCCCCGGCACCCTCTGAATGGGCAAGTCCCTTTGTTTCCAAAGTCTGAGATTCCTGGGGACATGAAGAAGCATCACTCCCACCCCTCTGAGCTATATAAAGGCAAAGGACTGAGACCAGGGAGAAAGACATTCTTATAGAAATTTTAATAAATTTTATTATGCCATCAATTAGCAAAAGATAAATAAGAAATTGAAAGAAAGCCAAGAGAAAAATGGTGTAAGAATGGAAAGAACAGGGGAAAAAAAGAATGGAAAGAGCAAGAAGAAAGAAGTGAAGGAGGGAGAGGAAAAGGGAGAACAGAATGACGGAGGGAGGGAAGGGCAAGCAGGGAGGAAAGGAAAGGGAAAAGAGAAGGTGCAAGCCCCACCTTGCATTCAGCCCTGATATATCTGGGGACAAGACACCTGAATGGGACACAGGTATGCCCACAGTGTCTCAAGTACATTCACTAGTCACCAAGATGTCAGTGAATGTTTTGCAGTGAGTGAATACAAGTACCGCCCACATATAGGTGACCCAGTCATAACCTGGGAAGCATTTACTCACTCTCCCAATCCCATGTAGATCAGGCCCATCCCCAGTCAAGGCTGAAACAGTTAAGTCCTTGTAGGAGGGTGAGTGCAAAGTTATGGGAAAAGGGCCTGGAGATCTGCTACTTTAGCCTCTGACCTTGAAAGAATCAGAGGAGAGAGGCCCGAGGCAGAAAAGTCAGGAGGGGCCCTGGCCAAGCTTGAGAGGCTGATTCTAACAGTCCCCAGCATGCCCAACACCCTGTTCCTCCATGTCAGGGAGACTTGCCTCCACAGGCTGAGCTGTAGGCTGAAGCCCTGAGGCCAGGCCCCAGCTCACTACTGACTTTCACCAAATACTCAAGCCCACCATTTATCCAGTGCTATTTCACTCAGGTCATTATGTACTTTGTTTCAGTAAATGACTTACTCTAATCCTCAGAGGAGAGCCTTTCCTCACTTTAAAGCTGAAAGACAGAAGCTGAAGAATACACGGGGACACGGGGACCTGCCCAGGGCCAAACCCTACTTCAGGCAGGTCCACCCCAAAACTCAGGGGAGCCCTAAACAGAGGGCACCAGATTGGAGGCCCTGGGTCCAGAAATCCTCTCTAAAGTAGCAGATCTCAGAGACAGAAGCAGGAGGACTATGCAGCAGCAGCTGCCTGGGAGGCAACCAGACAGAGGGTGCTGTGAGGGGAGAGTAACCCTGGAGACCCTACCAAGTCTCCCAGATTGCATCAGGCTCTGCTGCCCCCTTGTGGCCAGCACGCACAGCACCGAAGGAGCGCTTCCCTGCGGGAGGAAGGAGAGACAGATACAATCTTATAAATGTGGATGGGAGCACAGGAAACCAGGCACAAAAGACCGCAAGCTACAAGACTCCTGATAGATGAAATTAGAGAACAGGCAAAACGGAAGGTAAAACGGATCCGCGGTGCCAGAAGGCCGATGAGGAGTTCCGTAGCACTGAGGGGTAGTTAGGACAGGAAAGGACACCACATAGTTATCCTGGGGTGGTGGGGCTTAATTCATACTTACCGACTTACTGAAGTTAGCTTATTCATTTTATTTATTATTTTTATTTTATGTATATATTGTAATTAAATATTATTCATTTTTAAAGAACAAAACTGAGTTCCCACAGGAAAGTGCTGGGACAGATGTCAACATCTCTGTCCAACCAAGTCTCCACACATTGGTTTGGCTCACCATTCTCACTGTTCCTCTAAAGCCTGGTAGGGTGAGGATCCCCCTTCACAGACACCCCCATACACACACACACACACACACACACCACTGTATCCTGTCTTTGCAAAAGGTCCACACTGCCAGGCCTTGGCTCTGCCATTTCCCCCAAACCAAAAGCTGTCTTCTCCACCTGCCCCCTCCCCTTTCACCCCTCACTGTGCCCCTAGTAAAGGACATAGGACACAATCTCTACACTCACTTGTTCAGTGGGCATCTATTGACAGCTGGCTTCAAGCATCTGGGGAGACAAAGAAAGTCTCTTGCCCCAGACATTCTCACAACCTGGCCACTTAATATGACACATGGCAAAGCAGAGAAACCGCAAGGCAATGTGAGCAAGAAGTGTGGACCCTCAGATACACTAAAGATACGATACACCTAAGGGAGGCCCTGGGCAGACTTGCTGGAGAAGTGCCCTAGGTTTGCATGTTGACTCCCCTTGAGAACTCCAGATTCCCTGGAACAAAGCTGGAAGTGGTTAGTCCAAGTGTGACACCTCTGAGAAGACAGCTTCCTTGCTGAGGAGACACTGACTCAGAGTTGGAACCAGAGATTCAAGGTAGAGGGAGGGACTTAAAGACTGAATCCCAAGAGGGTGAGCGATGGAAAGGAAGCTGAAGATTCTGCCTTACAGTTTGTGGTGAGAAAAGCACAGTACTGAGTGAGGAGAGTGCGTCTCCCACCACATGGAAACTCAGTTCTTAGCCAGCCCACCTGAGGCCAGAGTGTGAGAGAAGAGAGGTGGAGGGCCCCAGAAGGAAGCAGAATTCCATTAGATGGTTCAATTACAAAGTTGTAAAGAAGTAATTTATCTGGGGATGGGTGGGACAAGGGAACAGCAGGGGCTTCTGAGGCACCTGAGAGCCTTTCTTCCCCCTCCCAGCCTTAAAGGGACAGGGAAGAGGAGCCCAGATACTGGCAGGGAGGGAGGGAGAATACCCCACCTACTCTCCCTCCACCAAAGCCTCCCTCTAGTGCCTCCCATTGACTGTACCCGGAGAGAAGCCACCAGCAAGTCCCTAAGCCCTCGCTCCCTGTGATCAGTCCAGGGAGTCAGTGTCCCCAGTTACAGAGTGAGGCAGGGAAAGGTGAGAAAAGACAAGGAAGAGCAAGGAAGGGCAGACAGGGAGTAACACAACAAAGGACAAAGGGACCCAGGGGAAGAGGTTAACATGAGAACCCCCACCTGATCCATCTCTGCCACAAGCACCTTCCCAAGTGATCCAAGTACTGCTTCTGCCAGATGACAACCCTCCCCCCAACAAAGATAAGGACACCAGTGACAAGCCCAGTGAGTGGGGAATCTGGGTGCATATAGAGGTGGGAGAGGTAGGGAGGCCTGCCAGGCAGCTCTGGAGTGGACAAAACACAATTCTTGATGTCTCCAGGCCCAAAGTCATAGCCCAGACTAGGAAAGGTGGGGAGCCTCCCAGCAGGTGTTTACAAAGACTTGAGGACTAGGTTCTTTGTAGGTTCACCCCCCGGAGCCTTCCCCAGGGACAGCCCCCATCCACTTCTGCCACCATCACCACCACAGAGGCCAGGAAGAATCACCCCTGCATCCTTTTAGTTCACACTCAAAAGGTAGAGATTCATTTTTAGAGAACTTTGCATAGGAAATGCAAAAGAAAACATAAGGACACAGAAAAGAAGGATTGTCAACATACAAGGCTCTCACAGGCCTATACAATGACAGCTGGCCAGGGGGCCAAGCACAGTAGCTGAGTGGGACCAGCCTCAGGCTATTCCAGAACCACCTCCTCTCCCCAAATCTCTCACCCCATTGAGCTCTGAGGCTGTTCCCCAAGCCCCAGATTTACTCTGCAGATGTCTCTCCATCCCCT